>NC_133666.1:115321345-115473367 GCF_037893015.1 Macrotis lagotis
TTTGAGACCCCTCAGTTACCTTCAACTGGTTTAACCTGCTTGCCAAAATGGTTTACCAGGGTGTGGCCACTATTCAGGTTGCAACTTCTTGGAGCCACAGGTGAGAGTTAGGTGGCTCAGGTAGACATCAAAGGTAGAGAGGAACCCTGAAAAGGGCTTGGCAGCCCTCACACCAGAGGTACTACTCTTCCTTGAACACATTCTATATCCGTAATAGGTAGAGTTATAAGAACAGAAATAAGATTGCATAGGAAGAATGAGAGGCTGAAGATGATCCTTAGGCTACAAAGCAAAAGGCCAAAAGAATGATGATGCTTTTTTTTAAAAGTAATCAGAGATGATCTTCATTGATAAAACATTTAAAGTAACTTAAGATCCAAGAATGGAATAATAAGGGGCTTAACAATCAACCAATGTCAACAACAAAGTAATGATCAAATGGCTGACTCATGAAGATTTGTACAGAACAGAGTAAATCACTTTTGTGAACTTCATCTATAAAAAGAAGTTAATAATGTCTGTATAATCTGCTATATAAGATAGGCAGTATGAGATATTATAATTGCTATTTCTGGATTTTTTCAATAATGATATTGACAATAATATATTAATTTTTAGATTGATTACAAAATTCTAAAGGTTCTATAGTCCAGGGTGATCTGGTCTCTTTAGAAATTACTTATGCTTATGTTTCTAAATTAATACAATAGGGTTTTTTTGCTTGACAATACAAAAATAGTTTGGTTAGTGCAAGAGAATATAAGGTGGGCAGAGGTTGTACCCATGGGAGCAATATTTGAGCTGCTAATAAGGGGTAGTTTGTAGAGTCAACACAGTTCAGCCACTCAAACTGCAATAGGAAATGGGTAGCCAACTAATGTGACAGCCATAGCAATAAGATAACTACAGAAGTGTCTCACAGCTATGAACTTAGAAACCATTCATTACATCTGGCAGGTAAGCACATAAGGAAGAAAGATGATAACAAGGTGATAATCAACTCTGTGGGATATAACAGGTGGAGTAAAATTACATGGAATGAGACAAGAATATATAAGACCCTATGAGGCCAATATTGAGCCTGGGCACTACTGGTTCAAAGCAGAGATACTCTCTTAGCCTGGTAGGAAAAAAAAAGTTTTAGCTAAATTACTGTATGAGACTGACTATATTATTTCACAATCACTCCTGGTGAGTCAAAGTTTCACCAAAAAAAAACCCATTTACATACATTCTATCATTTGGGTAGAGGACTATAAATGGTTGCATAGTAGTAGTATAAGCACTAGCACTAGTAATACTAGTAGTGCTAACACTACAACATAGGTGTACCTATCGTCCAAAAGTTCTCCATGCCTCAGGGAAGCAGATAAAGGGAAGAAAAGTTGCTTCTTTTAAAATCTGAAGTAGTACAAGGAACATAAAAGTAATTTTAAATCTTTTATTAAATACTACACATGGTTAAACTTAGATTGTAGAAAATTAGTATTTTAAATAAAGCAATCTAGGAGAAAAAATAAAATGAATCATTGAAAAGCATTGACTACAAGAACATTTGGCACAAGAGTCACCGAAGAATTGTGAACTTTACAAATAATCTCTCTGTTAAAGGAAAAAGAGGACATTCTTACATAAAGTTTATGCGTCATGAATGATGTTATATACATACACATATGCATGCATGAATATATTTTATGAGCATTTATTATCCTTTTTTCCTTCTCCACCAACACCCATTAGAAGAGAAAAAGGACACCTGTATAATAAAAATATATAATCCATAAAATTATACATATTGGTCTCATCCAAAACTGTATTTCTTAGTCTTTCTTTTAAATCTATCACTTCCCTGGTAGGATGTGATTAGTGTATTTCATCTTCAGTCCTCTAGAGTCTTGGTTTATCATTGCATTGATCAGAATTCTACAATCTTACAAAGCTGTTTTTCTTTATAATATACATGTATAAATTGCTCTCCTACACCAATCTGTATAAACTTATAGAAGAAGTTCTGGTTTCTTCTGAAATGATTTTGCCATTCTTTATGGCACAATAATATTCCAAATGATAGGCATATGCTTCCTTTTCAATTACTATGTCATTACAAAAAAGTGCAGCTAAAATATTTTTGTACTTATGAGTGATTTTCCTCATTTATTTTATCTTTTTCATGTATAGACTTATTACTGGAATCAAAGGGTGCACACACTTTACTTTACCTTAGAAGCATGAAGTTCTCACTTGCTTTCCAGAAAGATAGAACAAGTCACATCGTCACCAACTATCAATGTGCCTGCTTTTCCATAGCCTTTCTAAGCATTTGTCCTTTTTCTCTTTTGTCAAACCAATGGTTGTAATGTAGAACCTCAAAATTTCTTTAATTACAAGTAATTTATAACAATTTTTCATATAATAGGGAATATATTTTCATATAGTGGTTTGACTTATTTATCTGAAAACTGCCTGTTCATATTCTTTGGTCATTTATCTATTTATTTCCTTTCCTTATTAATACCTAATTAGTTTTGTTTGTACAAAATATTTTTTCATATTATATGATCAAAACTGTCCATTTTTCTTCTACACTCCTGTCTCTTGTTTGGTCATGAACTCTTCTTCTATACATAGATCTGAGAGGTAATTTCTTCCTTGCTGCTGTAATTTGCTTATGACATCATCATTTATGTCTAATGTTGTGGTAATTTAAAAGTCAAGTGAAGATAACATTAAAAAAGAAAATTATGGCTCAATTTCTCAAACAAAAAAACTACTACTTATATTAGCCAATAAATATGCTAGCAATATATTAAGAAAATATTCATGGGACATTGATGTATTGCTGGCAGAGTTGTGAACGGATCTAATCATTCTGTCGGGCAATATGGAACTATGCCCAGAGAGCAATAAAACTGTTCATACCATTTGACCTAGCAATTAAAATTTTTAGGTCTATATTCAGAAAAAATTATAAAAAATAGGAAAAGTTCTATATTCCAAAATATTCCAAAATATTGGTAGTAGCTCTTTTTTGTAGTGGCAAAGAATTGGAAATTGAGGAGATGCCCACATCAATTGGGGGATGGTTAAACAAGTTATTGTCTGTGAACACTATGGGATATTATTGTTCTACAAGAAACCATAATTGGCTATACTCTAGAGAAGCATAGAATGACCTACAGGATCTGATGCTGATGGAAAGGAGTAGAATCAAGAGAACAATGTACACATTAACAACATTGTGAGATGATCAGCCTTAATGGAAGCAGCTCCTCTCAGCAATTCAGAGAGCTAGAACAACCCTATTAGACTGGCTATGGACAATGTTATCCCCATCCAGAGGAATAAAAACAAAGAAACAAAAAGAATCTGATGAACATTTATAAAAGTTGTCTCTTATGTATCCCTTTCCCTTAATCCCAATTCTTCATACTGAACATGACTAATATGTAATGTACAATGCTAATATGCATGTACAATGCTAAACTGACTATAAGAAATCATGATGGTGTCAATATGACCAGAAAGGATGATGGACAATATTGGAAGGGATGTGAGAAATATGCAACATTAATACATTTCTGGTGGAGCTGTTAACTCATCAAACCTCTATGGAGAGCAATTTGGAATTATTCCCAAAGGGCAACAAAAAAGTGCATACCCTTTCTTCCAGCAATACCACTACTGAGTCTATACCCTGAAGAGATTATGAAAAAGGGTAAAAACATCACTTGTACAAAAATATTCATAGAAGCCCTGTTTATGGTGGCAAAGAATTAGAAATTGAGTGAATGTCCATCAATTGGGGAATGGCTTAATAAACTGTGGTATATGTATGTGATGAAACACTATCATTCTATTAGAAACCAGGAGGGATGGGAATTCAGGGAAGCCTAGAAGGATTTGCATGAACTGATGCTGAGCAAGATGAGCAGAACCATAAGAACATTGTATACCCTAACAGCAACATAGGGTTGATGGTCAACCTTAATGGATCTGCTCATTCCATCAGTGCAATAATCAGGCGCAATTTTGGGGTATCTGCGATGGAGAATACTATCTATATCCAAAGAGAGAATTGTGGAGTTTAAACAAAGACTAAATCTTTAATTTTTAAAAAATGTAATCTTATTACGTAATTTTGCTATCTCTTTCATTTTATGTTTTCCTTAAGGATATGATTTCTCTCTCCACACATTCGATTTTGAACAATGTATAGCATGGAAACAATGTAAAGACTATCAGACTACCTTCTGTGGGGGTGGGGGAAGGGAAGTGAGATTAGGGGGAAAAATTTTAAAATTCAAAATAAATAAATTATTTTTAAAAAATAAACTTAAAAAAAACAGGGAGGAGATTCCAGAAAAGCCTAGAAAGATTTGCATGAACTTATGTTAAGTGAAATGAGAAGAACCAGAAGAACATTATATAAACCAACAACAACATAGGGTAATGATCATCCATGATGGACTTGTTCGTTTCAGTCATACAATAATCAGAGACAATTTTGAGTGACTTGTGAAGGAAAATGTCATTTGTATCCATAGAAGGAACTGTGGAGTTTAGTTTTTAAAAATTGGCATATATTATATAATTTTGTTATCTGCAATGTTTTCTGTCTTCCTTTCAGATCTGACTCTTCTCTCACAAGTTCAATGTATATTTTTTAAATTTATTTTCACATTATTTTCCCATATATTTAACAATAATCTTGCTGCAAAAGTAAAAATAATCCCCCCTTTCCCCCCAAAGATAGAGAAACCTCAAGAAAAATAAAATGAAAGAAAAGTGTGCTTTCAGTCTGTGTTCAGACACCATTGGCTCTCTCTCTCTGGGATAGGTTGCATTCTTTATCATAATTCCATTAGAGAAGTTGCATCTATAATTTTTCCCACAGGTGCTATTGTTAACTGTATTACCCTCAATTCTGCTCTCACAGATATTGCCATATTATTGTGTTCAGCAAGGCTACAAATAGTGCCAAAACAAAAGGGAGTTTACCATGAAGCAGATTAATATATTCTGTGTCATGTGTAGGGTTCCTAGCTATAGTAACAGGACAGGCAGAACAGCTTGAACTCAAGAGGTCATACCCCAGTCACACTCCTCTTACTTCTGCACATGTTTAATTAACTTCATTCCTATTAACTAACACACTCTGTGTGACAATAGAGGGTCACTAACATAACATGTGGTGTATGACTGAGTGGGGGGGAACATATCAAGTAGAATATAGAGTGAGAATACAAGGAACAGTGGTAATCCATAAGAGTCTGATTCTGGTGGGAGGATTAGGGCTTAACTAATAGGATAAATAAAACCTGCTCTCATTTCTGTATTGAATGTGGGGTCCTCCCGGGATACCACACCCACTTCTCTCCAGAAAGTGTTTTCCTTCACTTGCTCTGGTCTTAGTTTCATTTCTGAGACAGCCAAGAGTCTGATCAGGTTGTAGAAATGAGCCACAGCAGCATAATCAGGTTGACTCCCCAATCATTCTAGGGGGTTCCTGACTCAGTTTCCCACATACATAAACTATTTTCTTTTTTTTTTTTGGCAAGGCAATGGGGTTAAGTGGCTTGCCCAAGGTTACACAGTCAGGTAATTAAGTGTCTGAGGCCAGATTTGAACTCAGGTACTTCTGACTCCAGGGCCAGTGCTCTATCCACTGGGCCACCTAGCTGCCCCTATAAATAAACTATTTTTAAAAATAGGAGTAGTTTTTGATGCTTAGTGAGATGAGCAGAACCAGAAAAACAATGTACACCCTAACAGCAACATGGGGGCAATGATCAACTTTGATGAACTCACTCATTCCATCAGTGCAACAATCAGAGATAATTTGGGGCTGTCTGTGATGAAGAATACCATCTGTATCCAGAGAAACAACTGTGGAGTTTGAACAAAGACCAAGGACTATTACCTTAAATCTAGGAAAAAAATGAATATCTTATTGTCTGATCCTGCAATGTCTTATACTTTATGTTTCTTCCTTAAGGATATGATTTCTCTCTCATCATACTCAATTTGGATCAATGTATACCATGGAAACAATGTAAAGACTGACAAATTGCTTTCTGTGAGGAGTAGGGGGAGGGAAGTAAGATTAGGGGGAAAAATTGTAAAACTCAAAATAAATAAAATCTTTAAAAAAATAGGAGTAGTTCTGCTAAATTCCTTTTATGACACCAATATTGTAAAGATAACTAAACCAGGAAGGGCCCAAACAAAGAAATAAAATTATGTAACAATCTCCCTAATGAACACTGATGTAAAAATCTTAAAGTAAATCTTAGCAAAGAGATTACTACAAGTTACTAAGGTAATACACCATGATCTGGTAGGACTTATACCAGTTAACCAGGGATGGTTCAATATTAGGAAAAGACTCAACATAATTGAACATATCAGTAAAAAAACCAATAGAAATCATATGATTATCTCAAAAGATGCTGAAAAAATCTTTGACAAACTACAACATCCATTGCTATTAAAAACAATAGAAAGTATAGGAATAAATGGATTTCTCCTTAAAATAATAAGCAGTATCTTTCTAAAAATCATCCATAAATGTTATATGTATTCTGGGTTAAACCAGGAACATTTCCAATAAGATCAGGTGTGAAATAAGAATGCCCATAATCAACACTACTATTCAATATAGTATTAGAAATGTTAGCTTTAGCAATGAGAAGAAAAACAAATTTAAATGAATTAGAATTGCCATTGAGGAAGCAAAGTTTTCACTCTTTGCAAGGTATATATGATGGTATACTTAGAGGACCCAAGAAAGTCATCTATAAAACTATTTGAAACGATTAGCAAATTCAGTACAGGAGCAGGATGTAAAATAAACCCACATAAATCATCGATATTTCTGTATATGAACAACAAAACCCAAGGGCAAGAGATAGAAAGAGAAATTCCATTCAAAGTAACTGTGGACAAGATTGGCTAAGATAACTAAAAGAGGAAATGATGAATATTGGAGAAGCTGTGTGAAATTTGGAACATTGATGCATTGTTAGTGGAGTTGTGAACTAATCCGTTCTGGAGAGCAATATGAAGCCATGCCTAAAGAGCATAAAACTGATCATACCCTCTGAACCAACAATATCAATTCTAGGAGGGAAGTGGTGGTGCAGTGGATAAAACACTGGCCTTGGAGTCAGGAGGGAATTCAACTCCAGCCTCAAACACTTGCCAACTAACCCTGAGTGCCTCATATCCAGGACCATTACCTGTCATCCTGATTCATATCTGACTCTGGTCCCTGCTGACTTTGGAGAAGAAAGTGAGGCTGGTAATTTATCAATGCATTCCCATCATTCTAATCCAATTCATGTGTTTGTCATTGCATCACCTTCCCAATGTCATGGACTTCTTTGAAAATGAAGGACAGAGATTGGGGGGAATTGTAAAATTCAAAAAACAATTTAAAAAATCTTCACAAAAAAAGAAAATGAAGGACAAACATCATCATCATCATCATCAATTCTAATTCTATATCCAAAAGAAATTATAAGAAATAGAAAAAAGTCCCACATATCCAAAAATATTTATAGCAACTCTTTTTGCAATGTCAAATAATTGGAAATTGAAGGGATGCCCACTGGGGAATGGCTAAGCAAGTTATGGAATAAGAATATTATAGAATATTATTGTTGTATAAGAAATCATGAATGGGCCATCTAGGTGGTACAGTGGATAAAGTACCTGGAGTCAGGGAAGAACTCAGAAAAATCTGAGTTCAAATCTCACCTCAAACACTTAATAATTGCCTAGCTGTGTGACCTTGGGCAAGTCACTTAACTCCAAATAAAATTTTAAAAAATCATGAATGGTCACACTTTAGAGAAACATGGAAAAAATTACATAAACTGATGCTGAGTGAAGGGAGCAGAACCAAGAGAACATTATATACATTAATAAAAATATTATTGATTGATGAACTATAAATGGATGCAGCTCATCTCAGCAGTTCAGAGAACTAGGACAACCCTGGGAGACCTGTTGTGTACAATGCCATTAACATCCAGAGGAAAAAAACAAAAACAAAAACAAAAAACAAAGAATCAATTCCATATTCATTTTAAAAACTTCTCTTATGTCTTTCCTTCCCATTTCATGGTTTTCTTTGTTTTTCCTCTTAGTCCTAAATCCTCATACACAAAATTACAATATGAACCATGTTAAACACAAATGTACATGTAAAACTTTTACCAGACTCTGCTGCTGAAGGGAGAGGGGTGGAGAAGGGTAGAAAGGGAGAATGGTAGAAAAATGTGTAACATAAATATGCAAGTGGATGAATGTTGAAAAACTCTCATAACATGTAATTGAAAAAATAAAATAAAATATAAAAATCTCCATTCATAATCTAACAGCATCTATTAAAAAGAAGCTGTTTGTTCAACAGTATTGTTGATACAATGATTTCCCCAAATTTCACAATATAAGAGAATTTAGAAATATAATAATATTCACATGAATTTAAAACATATAACAAAACATATTACCAATCTGATGACATCAATTCAGTCAAATGCATTTCCCAATTATCCTGCACATAAAATCATTACTCTTATTACCTTTGGTACTGTATACTAATCACATTTTATCTCTTCAAAATCACATTTAAAATCCAGCCAAGAGTTATTAAGTATGAAGTCATTACATTCAATTAAATAAATAATATTAATAATAATAATCAACAATTATGTAATACTTACCATATGTCAAGGCCTATTTTGGGACCCATTTAGATTTTTATATATTTAGCATAATTTGAAAATTTTATCTCCCTCCACTTCTGTTTTTGTTTTTGTTTTAGGTTTTTGCAAGGCAAATGGCGTTAAATGGCTTGCCCAAGGCCACACAGCTAGGTCATCATTAAGTGTCTGAGATTGGATTTGAATCCAGGTACTCCTGACTCCAAGGCTGTTGCTTTATCCACTACATCACCTAGCCACCCCTTTCCCTCCACTTCTGTATGGGAATTTACACCTTTTTTCATGCTAATAATTCCTGATCTCATGTCAAAAGAAATTTTTCCAAGAGGGAATTCTTTGGTATTTTACTACCACAAGAACCCATAATTCTCTACCTCCTAATCCGAAATCGTCCCACTATCTGGAGTAAAGTTAAATTACTTCACTCCTTGAGAAAAATTTAATCAAAAATTAAACTACCTCAATCTCATTGAAGGATTTATTGTCAATCTGATTCTTTGTGACCCTATTTGGGGTTTTCTTGGCAAAGATACTGGAGTGGTTTGCTATTTTCTTATTCAGCTAATTTTACAGAAAAGGAATCTGAGGCAAACAGTGTTAAGTGACTTGTTCAAGGTCATATAAAATAGTAAGTTTCTGGGGCCAGATTTGAACTAAGGAGGAGAAGTATTCTGACTCCTGGCCCAGCATACTATCCTAGGTTCCTTCACTAAAGAATGGAGATCCATAAAATAGTTTTAATTTAAAATCATTTCCCCTACTCTAGCACTATGTAAGATGGCAGAGTGATATAATTCTAATCTAGAATCTTCTCTATGAGGAGAAAAGTATGATGGTTACATTTCCAGTTCCCTCCAGGCAAGAATCAAAGCTTCTCATGGAGAGGGGTGGGTGAGCCTCTCTTATAAGGCCAAACTATATTGAGCTTACCATGTAGTAATAACTTCAGATCATTTTCAGACAAATTAATATTTCATCCATCCTGCATTTATAAAATTATTTTTATCTCAAAAACTCTCCCATTATATTTCATCTTACTAGTTTTGGCCTGATGCCCAAACTTCTCAATAATTCTCTGAAACCCGATTCAGTCTTGATTTTGTGTCAACAACAAATCAGATAAGCAAACCATCTTTGTTTTTACCCAAATTGCTGATTTAAAAAAGATAAACAATATAAGGCCAAGAATACCTAGACTGATCCATTGGAGACTTAATTTCAAGATAATTTTGAACTGGGGCAGCTAGGTGTTGCAGTGGATAGAGCTGGCAGGAGGAGCGGAGTTCAAATTAAGCCTCAGACACTTAGCTGTGTGACCTTGGGCAAGTCACTTAACCCCATTATGTTGCAAAAACCAAAAAAAATAAAAAGAATGTATTGTTTGGGGGCAGGTAGGTGGCACCATGGATAGAGAGCACCTGCCCTGAAGTCGGGAGGACCTGAGGCTTCACTTAATTGCCTAGCTGGGTGACCCTGTGCAAGTCACTTAACCCCATTATCTTAAATCAATAAAATTTTAAAAAATAAAAAAGATAGTTTTAAATCATTAATAATTAAATTTTGGATCTGCCAATTTCACCAAGTCAAAATTAATCTAATTTGACTTTCATCTAGCTTAAATATCTCCATTCTTCTATATGAGTAGCATGAAACTTTTTCAAATATGTTGCTATTGCTCTACAGGTTAAGTTTTTTTTTGTCTCATCACATACTTTAAGAAACCCCTGCCCACCTTCTATAGCCCATTCAGAATGTCCTTTTTTTCTTCACATATAACATTCCTTTTCTAGAAAGCAATCTTTCACTTTCATCTATAAATGGATGAAACACTATTTTAAACATGAAACCTGCTCTAACTTCCCCAACTGCTATTGTCCTTTCCCTGAAAAATTTTCCTTGTTTTTACTTTTGTGGACTACATATATACATATATTTATGTATGTAAGCATATATTATAAAATTGCAATAATTTCATTTAGAATTTAAAAGAATGTAAATTAATTGCTATGATACGGAGAACAAAAGATTCCAGAGTATACCTCAATTAGTAAACATTTAATTTACTTGACAGATGGAGAGAAAAATGATTACACATAGACAATAAACTCATTAAAAACTTACAAAGAGAGATAGAGTCATGATAATGGTTTAGGGGTAGCAACCCAGCTGAAGTCTCCCAACATTCCCCTTCAAACAACTTTAAAATAATGCCTCAAAAAGAATCAGAAATTGAGAATTTACCCATCAATTCAGGAATGGCTGAACAAGCTTCCGTATATGAATGTAATGGAATACTTATTGTTCTTTAAGAAATGATAAGGAGGCAGATTGCAGAAAGCCTAAAAAGATTTACATGAACTGATGCAAAGTGAAATGATTAGAACCAGGAGAACATTATACACAGTAACAGCAACATTGTGCAATGATAAATTATGATAAACTTAACTCTTCTCAACAATACAGTATTCAAAGACAGTGCTAAAAGGCTTGTGATAGAAAATGCCATCCATTTCCAGAGAAAGAACTATGGAGTCTAAATGAAGATCAAAGTACATTATTTTAATTTTTTGATTTTTTATTTCTCATGATTTTCCCCTTTTGTTCTGATTCTTCTTTTACAACATAACATTATGGAAATATGCTTATATTTTATATGTATAACATATCAGATTTCTTGGTATCTTGGGTAAGAGGAAAAGAAGGGAAGGAGAGAGAAAAGATTTGTAACTCAAAATTTTCCAAAAATGAATTTTGAAAACTATTTTTATATGTAATTGGAGGAAAAATAAAATATGATTAAAAAAACTAATTAATGCCTCATCAAAGTTTGCAGTGGTAGAACCAACAAAAAGTTAGAGTGAAACATTTTTCAAGTCTAAGAAAACCTAGGAGGTCAGCAGGAGGTGTTTGAGGTGGAGGTCTGGTGGAGGTCTGTCCAGAAATCACACACAGAATGGTAGCAATAGCATCAATAGAAGCAGCAGCTTCATTAGCTCTCAGCCCACAGAATGTAAGGTGGCCGACAACTGGTCACAAAAAGATTACAGGGAACCGTATGTAGTCAAGTACAACTGGTATTGATCAGCAAGTATATTGCTTATGTATAGTTCCAAGGCCAAAAGGAGCACCAAGATGTGCAGCTGCAGTGGACCAGGATACTTCTTTGGTAAATACTAGCATATAAACCAGGAAAATAGTGACCATACCTCATCCAGTATTATATCACCAGGGAAGCATCTAAAATTTGCTGACACCCAGAAAAAACTCTGAAAATAGCAACACAACAAAAGATTGAAGTTTAGAACAGTGCATACTGTCAGGAAAGGAGAACCCAAATTTAACATGAAGTTCAGAGACAAGAAATGGGCTAGAAAATGAGCAAACTTAACAACAAAAAAATCTGATTATTATAAAACTATTATAGTAGTATTAGTGAAACTCAAGACACAAACCCAGAAGATCAATGTGAAAACAGCTTCAAAAATGATCAAAATGAGGGAAGTTAGGTTGTACAGCAGATAGAGCACTGTCTCTGAAGTCAGGAGGACCTGAGTTCAAAATCAGTCTCAGACACTTAGTAATTATTTAGTTGTGTGACAAGTCACTAAACCCCATTGTTTTGCAAAATAAAAAAATGAAAGAAAAAAAATTGAACTGAAGCTAAACAAGAGTTAAAGAAAGAGTTAAGAGTGATATGGGGAAAAGGAGAAAAAATGAGAGTGATGTAAGAAATTTACGAAAAAAGACAGTTTGGTAAAAGAGGCATGAAAAATACTTAAGAAAATAACACCTAAAAAAAATGGCCTAATGGTAAAAGAAGTAGAAAAATTCACTGAAGAAAAGAATTCCCTTAAAAAATCAGCCAAATGGAAAATGGGGTACAAACTCTCACTGAAAAAATAATAATTCCTTAAAAATTAGAATTAGGGGGTGGCTAGGTGGTGCACTGGATAGAGCACTGGTCCTGGAGTCAGGAGTACCTGGATTCAAATCCAATTTCAGACACTTAATAATTACCTAGCTGTGTGGCCTTGGGCAAGCCACCTAACCCCATTTGCCTTGCAAAAAAAACCTAAAAAGAATTAGAATTAGGCAAGTAAAAGCTAATGATTCCATGAGATATCAAGTAAAAACCAAAGAATGGGAAAAAAAGGAAATATGAAAGCGAAATATTTCAATAGAAAAAAATTAATGACCTGGAAAATAGATTGATGAAAGATAATTAAAGAATCATCAGACTAATTGAAAGTCATAATCAAAGAGAATCTAAATAACATGTTTCAAGAAATTATGAGTTCAATTTGCTCAATATCATAGAACCAGAAGATAAAATAGATATTGAGACATTCTACTTAAAAAGACATTTCTAAAATGAAAAGTCCTAGTAATATAACAAAATTTCAGAGCTCCCAGGTTAAAGAGAAATATTGACTAGAGCAGAAAGAAAACAATTCAAATATCATGAAGGTACAGTCACAATCACCCAAGATTTAGTGGCTTCTACATTAAAGGAGAGAAAAGCTTTGAAAATGATCATCCAGATGATAAAGGTACTAGGATTATAACCAAGAATACTTGCACAGCAAAACCTGAGTATTATACTTCAGCAGAAAAAAATAGATATTTAATGAAAGATAAACAAAAGACTCAAGAAAAGCATAAAAAAGTAAACATGAGAGAGCAATCACAAGCAATTCAATAAAGTTAAATTCTTTACATTCCTTTTAGAAAAGATGATATGTGTAACTCCTAATATGTTTTTCATTATTAGAACATTTAAAAGGAGTGTGCGTAGACACTGGGCAGGGGTGTGAGTTGATTATGTTATCATGATCTCAAAAAATATGAAGGAGTATGCAAAAAAGAATGAAAAGAAAGGCAGAATGAAGGGGAATTGTTCATGTAAAAGAGATATTCAAGGAAGGGTCATAAATGGGAGCTTGACATGTCAAGTGGCTTGCCCAAGGCCACACAGCTAGGTAATTATTAAGTGTCTGAGACCGGATTTGAACCCAGGTACTCCTGACTCCAGGGCTGGTGTTTTATCCACTATGTCACCTAGCCACCCCTATGTGTATATATATTGATGTGGATACACATCATTCAGCTGTGTATAGAAATGTAACTTACTCAATAGGGACATAGGAGGGAAAGAGGATATAGAAAGGAGACATAATAAAGGAGAAAACAAATTAAGGAAAGCACTGGTGAGAGAAATTTCTTGGGGAGATTTCCTTTATCACAGAGATGAAAAGGAAAATGGGACTTTTTTGTTAATTTTTTACTTTTTTATTTTTTAAATTTTTCCCCCAGCTACATGCAAAAGCAAGTTTTTACATTGACTTCCAAAACCTTAAATTCCAAATTCTCTCCCTTTCTCTCACCCCATTTCCCCCATTCAGAAAGCAAATTACTTGGTATAGATTTAAAATGTATAGGGATCATCTTCCCATGAAGGAATACAAGCAGTTCAAAATCATTAAGTCCCTCATAATTTGTTCTTCCCATCCATCCTGAGTCTTGTACATGAAGATCAAACTTTTTGTTCTGCTCTGGTTGTTTCATCAAAAATGTTTGAAGTCCCCTATTTCACTGGATGGTAATTTTTTCCCCTGAAAGAGGATGTTCAGTTTTGATGGGTAAGTTGATTCTTGGTTGTAATCCAAGCTCTTTTGCCTTCTGGAATACCATATTCTAAGTCCTACAAGCCCTTGATGTAGAAGCTGCTAAATCTTGTATTATCCTTATGGTAGCTCCATGATATTTAAATTATTCCTTTATGACTGCTTGTAATATTTTTTCCTTGACTTGGAAGTTCTGTCCTTTGGCTATAATATTTCTGGCAGTTTTCATTTTGGGATCTCTTTCAGAAGATGATTGATGAATTCTTTCAATTTCTATCTTACCCTCTACTTCTAGGAAACCAGAACAAATTATTTCTTTAAAAATGGTGTCTGGGTTCTTATTTTGGTTATGACTTTCAGGTAGTCCAATAATTTTTAAATTATCTCTTCTGGATTGGTTTTCTAGGTCATTATTTTTCCAATTAGATATTTTACATTTTCGTCTTGTTTGTCATTCTTTTTTATTTTTATTTTTTATTTTATTTTTAGGTTTTTACAAGGCAAATGGGGTTAAGTGGCTTGCCCAAGGCCACACATTTAGGTAATTATAAAGTGTCTGATACCGGATTTGAACCCAGGTACTCCTGACTCCAGGACCGGTGCTTTATCCACCTAGCCGCCCTCTGTTTGTCATTCTTTCAGTTGTTTTTATTGTTTCTTGATTTCTCACAAAGTCCTCAGCTTCCCTTAGCTCCATTCTAGATTTGAAGGAATCATTTTCTTCAGAGAGTTTTTGCATCTCCTTTTCCATCTGACCAATTTTGCTTTTAAAGGCAATTCTTCTCCTTGGTGATCTTTTGAACTGCTTTTTCTATTTGACCCAAACTGGTTTTTAAGATGATATTTTTTCCAATACTTTTTTTTATCTCCTTCACCAAGCTACTGACATAGTTTTCATGATTTTCCCACATCACTTTTTTTCCTCTTCCCAATTTTTCCTTTATCTCCCTTACTTGATTTTTAAAATCTTTATTTGAGCTCTTCCATAGCCTGATCCCATTCCTATTTTTCTTGGAAGTTTTTGAATTCAGAAGCTCTGATTTTATTATGTTCTGAGTGTGAATTTTGATCCTCCATAGATCCTCCAAAGTAATTGATTATGGTAGAATATGTTTTCCTCTGTTGTTTGCTTACTTTGTCAATTCTTTCTTAAGATGGGGTTCTACTTCCAATATTGAGGATGAATTGTCCCAAGTTTTTGAAGGTTTTTCTTGGCAACTATTTTCAGGGGCACAGGAACTTCCAAGTCAAGGAGAAACTATTACATGCAGTCATAAAGGAATAATTCCAATATCATGGAGCTACAGTAAGGATAATACAAGCTTTAGCAGCTTCTACATCAAGGCATTGTA
Source organism: Macrotis lagotis (assembly GCF_037893015.1). Classification (NCBI taxonomy): domain Eukaryota; kingdom Metazoa; phylum Chordata; class Mammalia; order Peramelemorphia; family Peramelidae; genus Macrotis; species Macrotis lagotis. The sequence continues at coordinate 115,337,051 of NC_133666.1, forward strand.
GGACTTAGAATATGCTATTCCAGAAGGCAAAAGAGCTTGGATTTCAACCAAGAATCAACTTACCCATCAAAATTCTCCTCCCTAAACCCCCCCACTCCTGAGACCTGCATGTTCTGAATTCCTCCATGGTCTTATGACAGACTTTGATTGCTCTTCTGGTCTGTGCTCTGGTCTGTGGATGACCACAAGCACTCCCCTCAGCCCTGGACCTATGAGGATATTCCCTCCTCTGCTACAGACAGTGAGCTCTATTGTACTTCTGCTCCTTTTCACAATATTGGGACCTCAGACTGTGACCCAAGTATGTGTGAAGCAAGAGAGTTCTGCCTCAGGGTTGCAAAGAGACCTCTGCAATGTCCCCTGACCCTCTTATGGTATGTGGGTTGAACACTCTGGAAGTAGCTGCCAGGTAACTCCCTCCTGGGTAGTTCCATACCAGATAACTTTCCAGACCTGCCCCTGGTCTGCTGGGGTCAGGTCTGGCTGAGACTTGCACTAGACTGGGCTCTTCTCTCACTTTGGTGTAGCAGTTTTCCTGCTGAACTTCCCAATTTTTCTTGGAAATCCCTGGGATGAGAGGTCTGGAAAAGCCACAGCAGCCAAAGACCCAGGGGCCCTCAGGGATCAGGTGCCCTTCAGTCTATTCCTGGATGGCTGGATTCAGTTTGCTCTTGTGTGTCCCAGGCTGTGCTGTGGGTCCTTTCAAACCCCTGTGTAATAGACCTTTCTCTCAGACCTTCCAAGTTGTCTTGGGTGGGAAGATTGCTTCACTCAGTCTTTTGATGGGTTCTACCATTCTAGAATTTGGTTAGAGCCATTGTTTAAAGGTATTTGGAGTAGTTTAGGGGAGAACCCATGGGAGTCCCTGCCTTCACTCCATCATCTGGCCTCTGCTTTACAAAACAGATTTTTGAGGAGGGACAAGACAAAAAGAAGATAATGTAATGGAGGAAATTACATAACAATCAAACTGTGATTGTAAATGGGATGAGTTCACCTTTAAAATAGAAGCAGATAGTAGAATAGATGCTCTAAAACACTAGTAATTAGATAAATGTAAATTAAAACAACCATGAGGTTTCATTGTTTCACAATATTGTGAAAAATGATAAATGGATGCTAATAAACTGCTGGTGAAATAATGAACTGGTCCAACTAATTTGGAGAACAATTTGGAACTATGCCCAAAGGACTATAAAACTGTTAATACACTTTGATGCAGTAATACCACTAACTCAGTCTATATCCCAAAGACATCAAGGAAAAAGAAAAGATATCTATATGCACAAAAATACTTATAGCAGCTTTTTTGTGGTGGCAAAGAATCAGAAATCATGGTGATGTTCATCATTTGGAGAATGACTGAATACATTGTGGCATACGGTTGTGTTAGAGTACTATTGTACTATAATAAATTATAAAGTTAATGGTTTCAGAAAAACATGGGAAGACCTATATGAACTGATGCAAAGTGAAGTGAGAACCAAGAGAGATCATTGTGCACAGTAACAACAATGTTGTAAAGATGATCAACTGGGAAAGACTGAGCTATTCTGATCAATAAGATGATCTAAGATAATTTCAAAGGATACATTATAAAAAAATTATTCACCTCCAGAGAGAAAACTAATAACTCTCAGTGAAAATTTAAGTATAATTTTCCTATTTTATTTCTGTTTTTTCAAAAAATATAGCATGTAGGGGCAGCTAGGTGGTGTAGTGGATAAAGCACCGGCCTTGGAGTCAGGAGTATCTGGGTTCAAATCCGGTCTCAGACACTTAATAATTACCTAGCTGTGTGGCCTTGGGCAAGCCACTTAACCCCATTTGCCTTGCCAAAAACCTAAAAATATATATATATATAGTATGTGATTTCACATGCACAAATGATATGGTTTGCTTTCTCAGTTGTTAAGGCAAAGCATAGGAGAGAGGGGAGAATTTGGAACTCAAAATTTTAAAAAGCATGCCATTTCCTTCTCTAGTTCATTTTACAGATTGAAGCAAATAGGAGTTAAGTGACTTGCCCAAGATCACACAGCTAGTATGTGAGACCAGATTTGAATATAGGAAAATGAGACTTCTGATACTATTCATTGCAGTTCCCAGCTGTTCCACCCTTTGCCATGAGAATACTTTTAATTGACTGCTGAGCTTGAACTAGGTGGCTACACAGAAGGAGCAACATTTGTTCCTACCCACCTTGAAGTGTCAGTATGACTCTTTGAGCTCAGAAGGATGCTCTTCCCTGACCAAACTACAAGTCATTATTAGCATAGGTAAGATGAAGTCTGGGATAGAGAAATCTATTTATGTCTGTCTTCCTTTGGTAACTTTGTAAGACCATGAAAGGCAGCTCCACCATTTCCTTGGCACTCAAGCAATGAAGTACCAGTTTCTGAAACAAATGTTGCAATGTCATTGACAGAAGCAGCATCAAGCTGGTCACCAAGGCAAAAGAAAGATGCTCACTAAAAGAAAAGAAAAAACTATTTGATATTGATTGGAGAAGTGAAATGGCTAGTGAGAAGCCCTTTTCAAATACCCCCAATAAAGTTTCCATAGTCCCTTTCAATAGAGTATAATCATTATATGATTCTTTATTGCTTTATGTTTTCTTTCTTTGTGGAAATAAAATTGCCTGTTTATACTGATTTATGTTTGTACTCTGAGGATCTTACTACTTCCTCCCATTCCCTCTTCCCACCTATGGAAAGGACTTCTTGAACTAGAAACAAAAATATAATTATTGCTCCAGAATCTGGGGTGGGAGTGGAATTGAAGTATCTAATAGTCCTGTTGAGGAGAGAGAGAAACCCAAAACAATGAACTCAGGACAAACTTGAAAGGAAGGTAAAGGACAGAATAGCAGAAGTTGCAAAGCCCTTTTGGCCTTAGCCTAGCCAGGCCTGGCTAACCAGAATGATAAACATGTCTGTCTGTAGACATTGGTTTGGCTCTGGGCAAAATAATAGTAGTAATAAGTAATGTATAAAAAAACATCTTTAATGTGACTGCTTGCCAGCTCTCTCTCCCAAACACAGGCAATAAGAGTGGCTAGGTGGTGCAGTGGATACAGCACTGGCCCTGGAGTCAGGAAGACCTGAGTTCAAATCAGGCCTCAGATACTTAATACTTACCTAGCTGTGTGGCCTTGGTCAAGTCATAACTGACTTGCCTCACACCCCCCAAAGATGAATATAAATATACACACACGCACACACACGTGCACACACACACATATACACACACACACACACATACACACACATACACATATATATACAAAACACAGGCAACCTTTAGACAATGCCGAAGTGGCTTAGACCCTAGAAGTTCCAGGGAAAACAAGTTTGTGCTCATTTAGTTGACATAAGTATTCTTCCATAGAATAGATAGAAACATATGAACAATTCAAAACAATTCCAACTCATCTCATCCTTGTAGTCTTTGAATGAAGACACTTAACTCTGAACCTTTGGAGCATGATGATCTTGGCTCCTCCCCTAGCATGAAAGTGTATCATTGAGATCCAATGCACTTGGATAGACAAAAACTCCAGGGACCAATATTTGAAGAGAAGGATAAATAGATTCAAGAGCTGGCCCTGTCGTTTCACCCTAGAATTCTTCTTTCATCTTGACTGTTAGATTCCTCTCATTAAAGGTGTGTTTAATCATACTTTCTATGACAATTTTTTTCTCTTGCCACACTCTTATTGCCCCATGGCACCTTGAATTACAAGAAACACTTCCCACAGAAAGGTGATACATTTATATACTAGGACCTTATCCATAGTAGGCACTTAAATGTCTATTGAATTTTAAAGTTTCTTATGAAACTGAACTCAGTGTAGCAAAAATTAACATTTTGGAACAAAGGTAATTGATGAAACATTCCCTATAATGAATCTAGTTTCTTTGTTAAGAAACTAATGCTTAAAATTAATCCCTGCCCCAAACCTACTGGCAATCAAACAGACTTCCAGGGATCCATTACCAGAAAAAAAGTAATTCTTAAATGAGAATTAAATTTTTTGGATGCCAATGACTGATACTAATGTGAATAATAATAATAATTGATATTTATGTAGCACTTTAATTCTTGTCATATGCTCCTTATTTGATACTATCCTACAAGATAGATACTACTAAAATTATTATCTCCATTTTTCAGAGGAAAAATAAGACTCAGAAAAATTAAATGATTTGGTCAAAGTACCAGAGACAAGGTTTGCTTTAATCTCTACTGACCTCAATCCCAAAACTCTTTAAAAATTCTAAACAATTATATCACCCAAACTCATTTAAAAAGAATTTTAAGTTTATAACATTTCTCCTAAAGAGTTAAAGAGTCTTTGATGAGCATTTGTAATGGAAGGAATATTAAGCAGCCCAACACCCCTATGAGGGAGGTAAAATGGGATTACTTACTTGAAAACTTCATTTAAAATTTATTGCTAGTTAACATAAATACACCATAGAGTTCATGATTTTATTTGCTACTGGCTTTCTTTAGAGTGTGAAGTATATAATCAGGATAAAGAAAAAAGTTTTCTGTTGGAACTAAATTACTTTTCTTTGTATCAAGGGATTCTAGAGACTGTTTATCAAAATGAGGGTTAGTGATCAAAAGATAATGCAGGAGAGTGAACAAGGGAGTTCCTGGACTATCTTGGTGAGTTTATAGGGTAGTAAGAATGTAGTGGGATCTTTAATAGTATTTCATCCATTGGGGATGAATTGAATTAGTTGCTTGGTCTGTTATGGACCAGAGCCAACTCCCTGTGTTGGATCTATAAAATGGCATTACTGTAGACTCTTATTTTAATGTCAGTTGTTAGGATTTTCAAATTAAAAGTAGGAGAATTAAATTTTTTGTGGTACAGTTCCTACATTTTACAGCTAGTAAAACTAAGGCTCAAGAGGTAAGTTCACTTGTCTTAGGTTTCAAAGATAGCCTAGGTAAAAGTTAATAATAAGCAGAACTCCCCTAATAAAGTACTGCATTAGGAACATGAAAAATAGAATGGGAGTGGAGAAGTTAAAATAGAAGAGATAATACAGTCCATATATAGATAATACACAGAGTGAGGTAATATTTCCCCAGACTTACTAATGGAAGTCCCTTAAAAATCCATTAAGGATTGAAATTCATATGGACTTCAGCTCCATCTTTACAAGTTTCTTCACTTTTCACAAATTATCATTTAACTTTGTTTCCAAATGATCATATTCTGTCCATCAAAATGAAGACACATAAATGGTTTCATCTGTATGCTCAGATACGTCAAATTCATGAAAAATAAGTAGTAGTCTACCAACAACAACCCAGCCTAGATAAGAAACCCAAAAAACACACATAAAGAGTTATTTAATAGAAATTAGATTAAATCTGATATAGTCAGTCTCAGAGGGTAGAACTGGGAACAGTGTCTAAAAGGTTCAGAGATTCAGGTTTGATATATAGACAACTCTCATAACAATTAAAGCTCTCCCATAAAGAAATATCAGGAGATACTGAATATCAATATAAGAGATACTGAATTCCCAAGCAGTGAAAGTCCCCAAGAAGAAATTGGAAAAACTATTTATATAAGCATTTATTTTTATGACTTCTGAGCTCTAACCCAATTACGCCATAATTCACATCAGAAAAGTTCCTCAAGATAAGAAAAATGAGGGGAAGAGGAGGAGGAGGTGAAGAAGGTGGAAAGTTTGGGAGGAAAGGGAGAAGGAGAAGAAGTGGCAAGGAGAGGTAGATTTAAAGAAAAATATATTGCCATTATCCAGGGATGGGACAACCTGATAGTAATAATCAAAGAAAAAGTATACAAAGCTATATAAGTCTATTTGACTGTCGTAATTGGTGATAATCAAATTGACAGAGTAAAAATATTCTTGATTCTTTTTAATAATTTTAATCAAGTTGAAATAAAATAGTGGGATTATTAGTAGAAAACAGGAAGTTCTGCATCTTTGTATTTCTAGCATTTTATATACTATCTCATGCATAGTGTGTGGTTAACAAATGATTTCTGAGTAATGAAAGTCAGAGTTTATTAAACTATATACAATGCTGCCTTCCCTTAGTTAGCAATGGTTGTGATTTCAAAAATTCCTGGAACTCTAGTGCTTATGCCCCAGACTTTACAGATCTATTGCACTGCCCTTGAGTGGTCTACCTAAAATCCAAGTCCCAGTCATCCTAAATCAGGTTCAGCCCTTTGTCTGAGCTCCTGTTATGGCAACAATCTTGAGAAAACTACAGCCCTAAGAAATATGATGGAGTAAAAATGGAAAAGGAAAGTAATAATGTGATTGGTCTCTTCAGGCTTTCTCCCAAAAAATGACTTCAAACGTAGAAGCAAACAGAGTTGGAACCAAACGTCATTAGGCTACTGATTTGAGGAGGTAAAGAAAAATCTAGCCTACAAGAAATAGTACAGTATTTCATTATGTTAGATGAACATGAAACATCAAGACTTTACTGAGTAGGATCTATTGTATATTCATGCCAGGCACATTGTTTTTCCAATTAAGTCATTTTTATGATCCATTGTAAAGAGTACCCTTTCTGAGTGTACTCTCAGTTAAGCTTTTGAGCTTAGGAAGGTATTCTCATGGTATATAGAGAAATAATTGATTTCTCCATTTTCTTTGTTTTATGATTGTGAATATGATTTTTGCATTATATATATATATAACCAGAAACAATGTCTGAGAAGTTGGAAAGTATTTATTCTATTTTGAAACCATTTTATTAATCATTCCCACTACTTTTGTCTGACTTGAATATATAATATTCTACTGTAGTCAGTTACCAGAAAAGTTATTTTTTAAAGAATCAGTCTCGGGAGCCAAGATAGCAGTGTGAAGGCAGAAATGCCCTAAAACTCATTCCCCAAAAAACTCCAAAAGCTGTCAAATTATGACTAGCAAAAATTTAGAAGGGCAAAACCCACAGAAAGACAGAGCAATACAATTTCCTAGTCCAAGACAACTTAGAAGTTCCACAGGAAAGGTCTGCTTCACAAGGACCAGGGGCTGAAAAGAGCCATAGTGCAGCTGTAGTGCAGCCAGGCCAGAGAAAACCAGCTTCAGCCTTCCAGGAGCAGCCTGTGGGACACCTGGGTCTGTGGTAGAGTGGATGGTTTCCAGAACTCTTAACCCAGAGATCACCAGGGACAGCTTGAAGGGGTGGAGAGAGAACTCTGCCACACCAGAGTGAGCACAGAGCAGAGCACTAGCCTTAGAGCAGTTCTGTGGTGAGAACCTGCAGCGGGAATCAGCAAAGCCACCCAGCACTTCCAGAGCACCCAGTCCACAGACAGGAAGGGGGTTTGGGGAGACTGCAGAGGTCTCTGTGCTCTCCCAGGGGCAGGACTCTGCTGTTTGCCCACATTCAGATCCAGGTAAGGCCTCTAAACTACCATAGCTGAGCAGGGTCCCTCCTCACAGCTCCAGGGTAGAGGGGAGGGCCTGTTGTCATTCATATACCAGAGCATAGACAAGAGAACAGTCAAAGCCCCTCATAAGAACTTGGAGGAATTAAGGTCCCTGTGGGTTGTTCCAACCCTGCCCCCAAAGCCTTGGAAGTGTGGTAAATAAGTCATAGGCTTAGGAAATCAGTAAACAACAGAAAAAAAAAAGAATCTGACCATAGAAAATTGCTTTAAAGGATCAAAATACACACTCAGAAGATGGCAAACCTGAAGCTTCTTTATCCAAAGTCTCCAAGAGAAATAGAAAATGGGCTCAGACAATAGAAGAGTTTAAAAGACTTTGAAAAGCAGTTAAGCAAGGTAGAGGAAAAATTGGAAAGAGAAATGAGAGCAATGCAGATAAAACATGAAAACCAAATCAACAGCTTGGTGAAAGAAATACAAAAAAAACTGAAGAAAATAGCATGTTATAAACCAGTTTAGGTCAAATGGAAAGAACAACCCAAAAGACAAATGAGGATAAGAATGCCTTAAAAAGCATAACTGGCTAACTGGAAAAGGAGATAAAAAAGCTTTATGAAGAAAATAATTCATTCAAATTGAGAATGGAACTATGACTTTGCAAGAATTCAGAAGAAAATGTGAAATATCTCATTGGAAAAGCAACTGACCTCAAAAATAGATCCAGAAGACATAATTTAAAAATTATTGGGCTACATGAAAATCATGAACAGGAAAAGAGCCTAGATTTCATTTTTCAAGAAATAATACAGCAAAATTGTCCTAAGATCCTAGAAGCAGAAAGTAAAATAGAAATGAAGGGAATTCACCTCCTGAAAGAGATCCCAAAAGAAAAATTTCCAGGAATATTATAGGCAAATTCCAAAATTTCCAAGTCAAAGAGAAAATACTAAAAGCTGTCAGAAACAAACAATTCAACTATCATAGCTCTATAGTCAGGATTACATAGGATCTGGCAGTGTCTATATTAAGGGCTTGTAGGGCTTGGGATATGATATTTCAGAAGGCAAAGGAGCTTGGATTACAACCAAGAATCAGCTACCAAGCAAAACTGAACATCATCTTTCAAGGGAAAAGATGGACTTTCAATGAAATGGGAATTTCAGACTTTGCTATTGAAACAACCAGAGCTGAACAGAAAGTTTGATCTCCAAGTATAGGATTCAGGTGAAACATAGAGGGGGTGTCAAGAAGGATTAATAATAAGGAATTTAATGATGTTGAACTGTTTTTATTCCCATGTACTGATAACTCATATTAAACTTCTCATTTATAAGAGTAGTTAGAAGGAGAATATATATATATATATATATATATATATATATAATATATATATATATAGACAAGGCACAGGAAGAAGTTAAATATAATGATATAATATGGTATAAAGATGGAGTCAATGGATGATAAAGGAAGGTACTAGGAGGAAGGGAAAGGAGAGGAAGAAGAGGCTAAAATATTTCACATAAAAGAGTCAAGAAAAAGCTTTTTTTCAATGGAGTGGAATGCGAGAAGGCAAGGGGGAATGAATGAGTCTTCATATTCATCAGAAATGGCTCAGAGAGGAAATAACATACACACTTAATAGGATGTAGAAATCTATCTTACCATAGAGAAAAATGAGAGGAAAGAGATGGGATAAGGGGGAATAGGGGAAGGGGAGGGGAAGTAGTTGATAGCAGAGAGGGAAGATCTTGGGAGAGGGTACTCAGATGCAACACACTTCTGAGCAGGGACAGGGTGAAATGGGAGAACGAATAGAATAAATGAGAGTGGGGAGGAATAGAGGGGAGGGAAATAAAGCTAGTGATAGCAACTGTGGGAAAAATATTGAAGTAACTTCTCTGGTGGACTTATGATAAAGAAGGCAACTTATCCCAGAGACAGAGCTGTTGAAATATGAATACAGACTGAAGTACACTTTTTTCCTCTCTCATGATTCTTGAGATTTCTCTTTTTTGGGGGGGAGAGGGGATTATGTTTACTGGCATAACAATTTTATTGTAAAAATATAAAATAAATAAAACAAATTGTCACTCAGGAAAAAATAAATATCAATATAACTAAAAAGACTGTAAAAAGGAGAGATTATTCTGGTTTTTTGCTTTTTTCTATTTTTTTAAACTAGAGTTCATTGAGGATTCATACCTAGTCGCAGTATGTGCATTTTAATTCATTAACTATTATGATCTCTAGATACAGTAGCTCTTGTTACTATTACATCCTACTGAATTAAGTTTTTAAAATTTCTCTCCATACAGTATAAGCAAAATTGGATCAGTAATAATTAATGATCATTTTGATATTTTTACTAGAATTTCACAATAACCATTGAGAGAATTTTGCATTTTATTAAGGAACAATTATTTTAAAATTAACTAATATACACGACTATATTAAAGTCAGAACCTTACATTTAATGTCATTAATAAACAATGTATTTTTGACAGTCTCACATTCTAAAGCATATTAGCATATTATCATCTCTCCTTATCTCTCCCTAAATAGTGATGCAAATCAAGAAAAACAAATTGCACTATAAAATGAAAGGAAAATGCAATATTGAACTAAGATAGAGGTTGACTACTATCTAGAGTCTTCAGAACCCTGTCAAAAAATAGCTTTGCTTTGATGAAACTACTTTTTGGTAACTTTCTGTAATTTAAGGCCATTTATTTCTATAACTGAAATCATATCACAGAATTCTTAGGAAATTCACTTTAATCCATATAATTTAGTATTGCTACATAAGTAGCTAAAAAGTTGAGAGGCTAAAAATAATGAAAATTTTGATAATATTTAAAATAGAAAACGTTGAACTACAAGAAATTTCAAAAGCATGTACAACACCAATGGCATGGAATTAGACCAAAGTTGTTTTGCCAGTGAAATACAGTAGTTTACCACTAATTTTTCCCTCCCTCCGAAGAGAGGGTTGACCATATGGTTGACCATACAACAGGTTAGTATAGCAACCTAGATAGGATGAAGTTAAATCCATGAAATGATTTAAATGAAGGGGAAGTGCCTATTATATAGTGCCTACTGCCAGCTATTGTACTAAGTGACTTAAAATTATCTCATTTGATCCTTACAACAAGCCTGCAGGGTAGGTGCTATTTTTATTTTTATTTTTATTTCATATTTATATTTTATTTTCTGTTTCTATTTTATCTTTTATGTTGAGGTAACAACAGAAGTTGGATGATTTGCCAAGGACCCCACAGTGGCAAATTTCTGAGGTCATATGTGAATTCAAGACTTCCTGATTTCAGTCCAAGTGTACTGTCCATTCTGTGTCCAACTGCCTTTGAGCTGAATCTAATTTTTTTTCCTCAGAATCAGGTTGGACTTAAAAAAACTATGAAAATCAGACATAGCAAAATGAAATAAGTATCAAGAAGAATGCCCCTTTTCCTTCCACACATTAGGTTTTATGATCCTTAAAGAAGATAATAAAATGCTCTGTGATAATCTTTTTTAGGCAAGTATTTACCAGATATGATAGAAATGTTTATAAAGGCTCCCTTTTGAAGAAAGTTAACTGACTCTTACTTAAGGTTCAATACTGTAATAAAATGAATCACTGTAAATCATTCATCAATTAGCAAAAGAGGGTTTACTAAGCAATAACATATAAAGTATATTTCACAAAATATGTAACATTTAGCTAGGGTAGCTGTGACCTCTTTGGTCTCAGTATGAAAATAAATATAGTGACTTGAATGGTCTTAGCACATCCATAAAGTCAAAATAAAGTGTCAGGGATGGTTTTTCATATTTCAGGGAAAAATTAATCCAACTCATGTTGTTGGTGAGAGAAAAGAACACTGGGCCTATCACAACATCTAAATCAGAAAGAAAAAAAAGTTAGATCATGACATAAAAGGAAAATAGCAAATGTTAGAGAGGATGTGGAAAAACTGGTGGAGTTGTAGTCCAAGTATTCAGGAGAATAATATGGAAGTATGTCCAAAGGGTGATAAAACTATTCATACCCTTTGAACCAGCAATGCCAGTATCTATATCCCAAGGAAATCCTAAAAATGCTTGTGGCAACTATTTTTATTGTGGCAAAGAATTGGGGTATCAAGGGGATGCCCATCAATTGAGTAATGACTGAACAACTTGTGGTCTATGGTTCTGATTGAATTTTATTGTGCAATAAGAAATGATGAGCAGGATGGTTTCAAAAATTCTTGGAAGACTTATATAAACTGATGCAAAGTGAAGTGAGCAAAATCCAAAACATGGTATACAGTAATAACAATAGTATAAGGGTGATCAACTATAAAAGACATCTATTCTGAACAAGAAAATGATCTAAGACAATTCCAAAGGACATATCATGAAAAATGCTATCTACTTCCAGAAAGAGAACTGATGAATTTTGAATATAAAGCATACTTTTTCATTTTCTCTATTTTTATTGTTTTATTTTTCATGTATTTTCTTTCACAATATGGCTAATATGGACATATGTTTTTCATGACTTAAAAAATGCAAACGGGGGTGGAGCCAAGATGGCAACATGAAGGGATCGAGTCTTAGGAGCTCTCTGATAAAAAACTCATAAACTAAGGGCTCTAACTAAACTTTTGAGAGACAGAACCCACAAAGGGACCCAGTGAGGCAGTTCTCCTACTCAAGGTAACCTGGAAAAGAGCAGAAAGGCTCTGCTCCCCCAGCCGCAGGGGTGGCCCACCAGAGCCAAGGAACTTCAGCCTCCTGGAGGCAGCCCCAGGGCGCTGGGGGCCGCAGCTCCCAGCAGCAGGGGAGTGTCCTGAGCTTCACCCCGGGGAGCACCTGCACGGAGTGGGGGAGCAGCTGGGGGACCTCTGCCAGAGCGAGCACATGGAGCCCAGCCCTCAGGGCACACAGCCAGCAGCCTGGTCTTTCAGCAGCCTAGACCAGGAAACAGAAGCAGGTGGAGCTGGTAAACAGGAGCCCCCAGGGCATGAGCCCATTGAGCCGAGGGAGGGGAGTGAAGAGAGACTGCAGAGCTCTGTCCTCTGCCCCTGGAACAGGACTCTGGAGCTCTGACCACATTCAGATCCTGATAAAAGTCTAGGCCCCCCCATAGAACAACAGGGCCCCACCACCACAGCCCCGTGGCAGAGGGGGGCACATATGGTCATTCACAGACCAGAAAGGAGGACAGAACCTCACACACTGAGACCCTTGTGGGAGTGTCCCAAAAGCTCAGGAAGCACCCCCCAAAAAACAGGCTTAGGCTGGGAAAATGAACAAAGAAACAACAGGAAGACCATTCAGAAATATTTTGCAAATGAGCCCAAGAAGGATCAAAATACTCAGTCTGAAGATGAGGAAGCACAAGCTCCTGCATCTAAAGATTCCAAGAAAAACAGAAATTGGGCTCAGGCTATGACAGAGCTCAAAAAAGACTTTGAAAATCAAGTGAGGGAGTTAGAAGAAAAACTGGGAAAAGAAAGGAGAGAGATGCAGGAAAAACATGAAAATGAAGTCAGCAGCTTAGTCAAGGAAATCCAAAAAAATGCTGAAGAAAATAGCATGCTAAAAAACAGCTTAGGTCAAATGGATAAAACAGTTCAAAAAGTTATTGAGGAGAAGAATGCTTTAAAAAGCAAAATTGGCCAGATGGAAAAAGAGATAAGAAAACTCTCTGAGGAGAACAAATCCTTCAGACAAAGAATAGAATTCAGGGAGATCGATGAATTTACCAGAAATCAGGAATCAATACTTCAAAACCAAAAAAATGAAAAATTAGAAGAAAATGTGAAATATCTCATTGAAAAAACAACTGATATGGAAAACAGACTTAGGAAAGATAATTTGAAAATTATTGGAATACCTGAAAGTCATGATCAGGAAAAGAGCCTTGACATCATTTTCAAAGAATTACTACAGGAAAATTGCCCTGATATTCTAGAAGCAGTGAGCAAAATAGAAATGAAGAGAATCCACCAATCCCCCCAAGAAAGAGATCCCAAAAAACCAACCCCCAAGAATATTATAGCCAAGTTCCAGAACTCCCAAGTCAAAGAGAAAATATTACAAGCAGCCAGAAGGACACAGCTCAAATATCGTGGAGCGGCAGTCAGGATCACACCAGACTTAGCAGCAGCTACATTGGAAGCTCGTAGGGCTTGGAATACAATATACCGGAAGGCAAAAGAGCTTAGAATGCAGCCAAAAATGAACTACCCAGCAAGGATGAATGTCCTCTTCCAGGGAAAAAGATGGACTTTCAATGAACCAGGGGAATTTCAAAGGTTCCTTTTGGAATGGCCAGAGCTGAACAGAAGGTTTGATCTTCAGATACAGGACTCAGGTGAAGCATGGAGATTGGAGGAGAGGGGGAAATATGAGGGACTTAATGAGGATGAACTGCATGGATAGAAAAATGATACTGATAATACTCATATGAACCATCTCAGTTAATAGAGCAGGTAGAGGGAGCTTTTATAGTTGAAGCACAGGAGAAAGCTGAATTCGAAGATAAAATATAGTGTAAAAATGGAGTCAATAAGAAAAAAAGGGAAATGTAGTGGGAGAAAGAAAAAGGAGAGGGGGAATAGTCCAAGCTATTTCACATAATAAGATTTTTTTTATTACAATGAGCTATTGCAATGATATAGGAGGGAGGCAAGGGGGAATGAGGGAACCTTTGCTCTCATCAGAGATGGCTAGGAGAGGAAACAGCAAATATACTCAATGGGGTATAGACAACTGGAGTAAGAAGGAGGGGGGGAACAGGGGGAAGGGGTGGGGATGTAAATAAAGGAGAAGAGGATGGACAATGGGGGGAGAGTGGTCAGATATAACACATTTTCTTTTTTTACTTCTTGCAAGGGGCTGGGATTGGAAGGCCTGCCCAGGACCATAGGGCCAGGTGGATTCTGGGCCTAAGGGGTGGTATGGGGGCTCAGGGCTTCTTGGCCCCAGGACCAGGGATCTGTCTGCTGCGCCACTCAGCGACCCTACAGCAGAGTCAGAGTGAAAGGAGAGAGAAAATATAGTACATGGTAGTGGAGAAATAAGAAAGGAGGGAGTTGCGATCAGCAATGGCAATGTTGGAAAAATATGGAAGTAACTTTTGTGATGGACTTATCATAAAGAATGTGATCCACTCACGACAGAGTTGATGGTGCTGGAACAAAGACTGAAAGATATTTTTTGTTATTATTATTTGGGGGAGGGTGCAGGGCAAGTGGGCTGGGTGGCCTGCTTGGGGCCACATAGCAGGGTGATCATTGGGTGTCTGGGGCCGGATTCGGATCCGGGTGCTCCTGGCTCAAGGGTCAATGCTCTGTCTGCCAACCAGCCACCCCTACTATTATTACTATTTTATTTTATTTTGGGTCTTTTTTTTTTTCTTCTTTTTGGTTTTTGCAGGGCAGTGGGGATCGGGTGGCTTGCATGTCACATGGCAGGGTGATTATTGGGTTTACGAGGCTGGATAAGGACTCGGGTGCTAGTGGCTCCAGGGCTGGTGCTTCATCCATTGCGCCACCTGGCCATAGCTACAATTATTATTATTATTATTATTATTTTTTAATTTTAATTTTTTTCTCCCCCCTTTACTTTTTTGCCCAAGCAAGTCTATCTATATTCATGGGGGGAGGGGTATTTTGTTTACTTGTAAACAAGTATATTTTATTAATGTAAAGAAAAACATTTGTACAAAATGAGAATAAAAAATAAATTAAAAAATGCAAACAATAACAAATACCTTGTTTTACACACACACACACACACACACACACACACACACACACACACACGATGTTAAGCAAATAATACTTCTAAGGTATCCTTTTCTGTCCAATGAATTCACTCTGTAGAATTCAACATGCATCTCCTGCCTCTAAGCAGGATGGAGCTCCTCCTTATCTCCTTCTTTCTTTTTTTTCTTTTTTTTTGCAGGGCAAATGGGGTTAAGTGGCTTGCCCAAGGCCACACAGCTAGGTAATTATTAAGTGTCTGAAACCGGCTTAGAACCCAGGTACTCCTGACTCCAGGGCCGGTGCTTTATCCACTGCACCACCTAGCCACCCATCTCCTTCTTTCAATATCCTTAACTCCCTTAATGATTCAGCTTGAGTGATAGTTTCTTTCTGAACCTTTTCTTGAGAGTTTTAGCAAGAAAAGAAAATATGTAATAGAAATGGCCATAGAGCACAGAAAATGAAATACCAATTGAAAAAAAATTCCTTGATTGCCTAAACAAACAATAAATCAACCAAAAAGTTTCAAGGCTACAAACTCCAAGATACATAGTAGTTAAATTTAACACTTCAATTAAGAAACAACACATTCTTCAAGTCAACTGGAGAAAGATCTACAAAAACAAAGGAAAGGAATATTAAATTACTTAAGATTATTCTGGAGGGGGAGGAGCCAAGATGGCAGAGTAAAGACAGAAAATCCCTGCAGCTCTTCCCTAGACAACTCCAAATACCTCTAAATGATTCTAACCAAATTCTAGAGTGGTGGAACCCACAGAAAGATTGAGTGAAACAATTTTCCAGCTCAAGACCACCTGGATGATCTGTGGGAAGGGTCTGTTACACTGGGCTTAGAAAGGTCAAAGTGCAGCCCAGAGCTGCCAGAATAAACCGGCTCCAGATATTCAGGAACAGCCCATGGGGCACCTGGGTCCCTGAGGGGCACCTGAATCCATGGCAGTAGAGGTAGTTTCCATTCCTCTCCCAGAGACTGCCTAGGATAACTTGGAAAGTCAGCAGGAAAACTCTGTCACACCAGAGTGAGTGTGGAGCCCAGTCCAGAGCAGGCCTTGGAACAGACTGAGTCCCAGGAACCCAAAGCAGGTCTGTGGAGCCACCAAACAGGAAGCCATTTGGCTGTTCCTTCTAAAGTGCTCAGCCCACAGACAGCTAGGGAGTCAGGGGATACTGCAGAGGTCTCTTTGCCATATTTCTCTGAGGCAGGACTCTGTTGCTTTGCCCATACTCAGATCCAGATCACAGTGCAGGGCAGAGGGGAGGGCTTGTGGTCATCCACAGACCACAGGCCAAGAGAACAGCCAGAGTCTCTTATAAGACCTTGAAGAAAATGAGGTTCCTTGTTGGGGGGGTGTCCCTGAAAACAGAAGCAAAAGTTTGGGAAAGTATGTCCTCCACCCTGGAGACAGAGCACCACCTTAACAAAGAATTAAGATCAAGTCATAGGTTGGGGAAATGGACAATAATAGAAGGAAAAAAAATCCAACCATAGACAATTAATTTGGTCACATGGATGATCAAAATATACACTCAGAAGATAACAAAGTAAAAGCTTCTATATCCAAAGCCTCCAAGAAATGTATGAATTAGGCTCAGGTTATAGAAGAGCTCAAAAAAGATTTTGAAAATCAATTAAGGGAGATAGAAGAAAAATTGGGAGGAGAAATGAAAGCAATGTAGGAAAATCATGAAAACAAAGTCAAAGTCAAATAGCTTGGTGAAGTAATTACAAAAAAAAGCCATAGAAAAAAATCTTAAAAACCAGTTTATGTCAACTGGGAAAAGGAGAAGAATACCTTAAAAAGCAGAATTGGACAGATGGAAAAGGAGATACAAAAGTTCTCTGAAGAAAATCATTCCTTCAAATGTAGAATGGATCTAAGGGAAGCTGATGACTTTGTGAAAAATCAAGAAACAAAACGAAACCAAAAGAATGACAAACTAGAAGAAAATGTGAAATATTTCATTGAATAAAACAATTGGCTTAGAAAACAGATCTAGAAGAGATAATTTTAAAATTATTGGGCTATCTCAAAGTCACGACCAGAAAAAGAATCTAAATTTCATTTTTCAAGAAATTCTCCAGTAAAGTTGTCCTGATATCCTAGAAGCAGAGGGTAAAGTAGAAATTGAGGGAAATCATCAATCACCTCCTGAAAGAGATCCCCAAATAAAAACTCTCAGGAATATCAGAGTCAAATTCCAGAACTCCCAAGTCTAGGAGAAAATACCTCAAGCAACCAGAAAGAAACAATTCAAATATTGTGGAGCAACAGTCGGGATAACACAAGATTTAGCAGCTTCTACATTAAGGGCTCATGGGGCTTGGAATATAATATTCCAGAAGGTAAAAGAGCTTAGATTATAACTGAGAATCAACTACCTAGCAAAACTGAACATCCTTTTTCAAGGGAAAAGAGGGACATTCGGTGAAAAAAGGGACTTTCAAACTTTCCTGATGAAATGACCAGAGCTGAACAGAAAATTTGAACTTCAACTTCAGCACTCAGATGAAGCATTGAGAGGGTGAATGGGAAAAGCAAATTATGAGGGATTTAATGATGCTGAACTGCTTATATTCCTACATGGGAAGAGGATAGATAACTATTATGAACCTTCTCATTTATTAGGGTAGTTAGAAGTATCTATCTATAGTATCTATCTATCTATATCTATCTATAGACAAGGCACAGTAAGGAGTTGAATATGAAGATATAATATAAAGATGGGGTTAATGAGAAGAAATGAATGTACTGGGAGAAAGGGAAAGGAGAGGTAGAATGGGGCTAAGTTATTTTACATAAAAGAGTCAAGAAAAGCTTTTGCAATGGAGTGAACAGGGGAAGATGAGGAGACTAGTGAGCCTTCACTCTCATGGGGAGTGGCTCTGAGAGGAAATAACAGACCCACTCAATTGGGTATAGAAATCTATCTTACCCTAGAGGAAAATAGGAGAGGAAAGGGATAGGAGAAAGGGCATGGGAGAAAGAAAGGGGCTGTGGATGGTAGAAGAGAGGGAAGATCATGGAAGAGGGTAGTCAGCTACAATACACTTTTGAGGAGGAACAGGGAAAAAGGAGAGAGAGAGAGAGAGAGAGAAAGAGAGAGAGAGAGACGGAGAGAAGAATAAATGGGTATGGGAAAGAAAAGAAGAATAGAATGGAGGGAAATACAGCTAGCAATAGCAACTGTGGGAAAAAATAATGGAGCAATTTTTTTATTGTTTTTGCAAGGCAATGGAGTTAAGTGACTTGCCCAAGGTCACACAGCTAGGTAATTATTAAGTGTATAAACTCAAATTTGAACTCGGGTCCTGCTGACTCCAAGGCCAGCACTGTATCCATTGAACCACCTAGCTACCCCCTGAAGCAATTTCTCTGATAGACATGATAAAGAATGCTATCCATCCCAAAGTTAGAGCTGAGGGTATAAGAACACGTTTTTTCCCCTTTCAATTTAGCTTTCTTGAGGTTCCTCTTGCTTTTGGGGGGAAGGGGATTAAGTTTACTTTTATATCATGACTACTGTAGAATTGTGAAAAAAAATTATTTTCCTTAAAAAAAATTTTTAAAAGAGACTATTCTGCATGGAACGGAAAAACATAGAAGGGAATGGAATATTGTGTTCCAAATGGCAATGGATCTTAGATTATGTAACCCAGGGTAACATTCCCTGTAAATTTATACTGAATCATACGTGGAAAATAACATGCATGTTCAAAAATCAAGAGGCATTTGAAACATTTTTTAGAAAGAAAACCAGAACAAAAATATTTTCTCAAACACCCCATACAACAGAAATATATGAAAAGTAAGTAAATGCAGAGCAGATAAACTAGTAAAAGACTTTTTTCCTAAATGTCCATAAGAAGACAGGAGTAAAGATGGAAATCCTATAGCCATAGAAATAAAAAGGTAGATAAGAGGTGTTAGGGACCTAGACACACCCTGTCTACAAGTCAATCAATGCTCTTTTGTGGGACTACGTTATAATATGAGAAAGTACATGAAAGGGCATCAAAGGAATAAAGAGGAAACATAAAATCCTAGGGTCAAATCAAGGATTAGCAGTTAGGGGAAGTTGACTTTTATGGTTTAAAAAAGGGGAAAACCCACAGGAGAGAGAGGGTAAGAAGGAAAGAAGAATTAAAAAGATTGGGGGGAGGAGGTGAAAAAGAAGACCTTATGGAAGTAGGAGGGGGATCTACTGATAATGCTTCTATGGGTAAAGATAGAAGAACTGTGAAGGGAGACAGTGTTCTTACTCAGGTGGGCCCTGGGGAATTTGGTACTTGAAAAACCTATTCAAACTTGGGGAGAAGGGGAGAAAGCTGCTAAGGGCAACTGGCACCTGGGAGAATGAGAAAACATAGACCAAGGGAAATTTTGAAGCAAATGTGGAGGAAAAATAAGAACAAAGGAAGATATAGAAAAGTGGTGGGCTGTATATTTAAGGACATGGTAGGGAAGAGCCCCTCCAAAGGACAGTTTCCTCTTTGACACCTGTAGTAATATGCATTATTCCGGAAATGTTCAGAAGAGAGAAGAAAGATACATGCGATAAACTCTACAAGACAGTGGCAGAATCTGCCTGGACTTTGGAAGTTTGACTGCATGAGGAATATAGAGAAAAGAGAGAGACCAGAGTTACAAGCAGACTAATATAATAGTCACAGGAGTCATCAATACCCCTCTCTCAGTTTTGGATAAATCTAACAGAAAGACAAACAAAAATGAAAAAAGAGAATTGAAAATTTTCTGGAGAAACTAGAATAAAAAGACTTATGGCATCTTCTAAATAGGACAGCAAAAGAAAAAATAGAAATATTTTTCAGTATCACATAGAACAATAAAGACCACAATATTTTAAGTTCTCCAATGACCTGAATGAAAAAGACAAATAAAAATGAACATCCATTTGGAAAAAAAGATTAACATGGGTTGAGAAGGAATGTGTGAACTGTTATCTCATCATCATCAACAAAGATTTTTAATTTTTTTTTAAATAAGGGCTGTGGTACAAAGAAGACTCCTTAAAGGAGCTCATATTCTAATAGAAAATGTAATATGCAAGTAGCTATATATACACACATATATATGTATGTATATACATATATATATGTATATTTATATATAAGATTTGTACATTATAAGTGATAAACTTAAAGGGAAGTAGTATGGTGTGGCTAGGTGGTGCAATGGATAGAACACCAGCCCTGGAGTCAGGAATACCTGAGTTCAAATCTGGCCTCAGACACTTAATAATTACCTAGCTGTGTGGCCTTGGGCAAGCCACTTAACCCCATTTGCCTTGTAAAAACCTAAAAAAAACAGAAAAGGGGAAAAAAAGCAAGAAAAAGGGGAAAAAAGCAATCTTTTTAAGGGAAGTAATAATTTTAAAGAGAAGGCATTAATAGAGAGCTTGGGGATGGGAGAGGGAGAGGATGATGACCTCAAAAGGTCTATTTTGTCACTGAAAAGGTCAATTCTTTTTTTCCTATTCAGAATAATGATCATAAGTCTTTTTCCCCCCTGTGTATTTTTCTAGTATTTTTCTCTCAAGTTTTGAAGGCATAACTAATTGCACAGGCAAAGAATAGGGAGAGACATTACTATAGTCCTATAATGCAACCGGAGGTTCAGTTTGGATAAATTAAAGAGACTGATGCAATTGTCTTCAAGCAATTCTAGATCTGCATCTCCTTTAATTTTCCCTCTTCATGGCTTCCTTTCTAACCAACACTGAAATTAGAGTTGCCTCTCACTCCAATGTACTAATGGACTCAAGAAATTAAGCATATCTGTGTTATCCATTATAGAAAACCTAGCTTTCCACATACTTACACACCACCATGGTATAAAGAAAGGAATTATTCAATGGCCACTAATTATCTTAGACTGGGTTACAACACTCAAAAGACTTCCATGATCTGATATATAGAGCATACATGTAATTGATTTACATAATCTCTCCATAGGTTTTATTTAAGATGTATGGAAGTGGAGAATTTAGCCATCTTAAGATGGCCCTGAGTAATCCCAGCTATTCTACTCATTTTAGCAACTTTCCAAATCAGCAATAGTGGGATTATCATCAGGAACTTGCCCAGCATAAATCTAGACATCTGTTAATCTAAGGAATCATTCTCTGAGGTGTTTGGGTTGGTGGCTAAATAAATAATCAAGTCCAATTTTGTATGATCCCAAGCTAAGAATTTTTTTTACATTTTCAAATAAAGTTTTATTGTAATAAAAATTTTAAAAACATTCTTAGTTCAAGGATCAAAAAGAATAAGTGGCAGGCTGGTCACAGTGTGCCTCAACAGATATGAACCAACAATCATGTGCTAAAGGTCCTTGGCTAGAGATCAATCCAGACTAGATTAATTTTCACTACCCTGAAGCCAACTGCCAAATATATTCCCTATTTTGGGTGATAAGTGTAGTCTAGGAGTAACTACAATGGCTTCTGCCTGTATATATTTCCACAGCACCCTTCAAGAAATTAAAATGAAATGAACTGATCCACAGGCATTTTATTGGTACCAGACAGACAAGCTTTGGGAAATTTAGGAAAATAGCTTCCTAATTATATTTGACTTTTCCCACTCTTTTACCAAGCCACATCCAATCAGGTGCCAAATATTTGCTGATTCTACCTTCAAAATATTTCTCATATTACCTTCTTCCCTTCACAAATGTCACTACTACCTTCATTTAGGTTCTTATTTCCTTTTATATGGACTATTGCAAAAATAATCTAATTTCTCACTTTCTAATTGCTCATCCCAATTTCTATTTTTCCAATCTATTCTTTCTTACAACCAAAATAAAATTCTCTAAGTGCATGTCTAACCATTGAGTTGTACTCTTCAATGGATTCACAGATACTTGAGAATAAAATACAAATCTCTCAGTCTAGTATGTAAAGCCCTGTATGATCTGACTCAAACCAACTTTTCCAGCTTCATCTCTTACCACTCTCTTTGAAAAACTTAATGTAACATTCTTTTCCCTACCTTCTCCGTTTTCTCCTTCCCTCTCTCTAACTGCCTTCCCTTCAGTCTCCCTTTGCTCATTATTGGATGGTTTCCAGAAGGGATGGTGATTAAAACCTACCTCCACAGTTCCAGAGATAATTTTGGTGGACAGAATACACTAATAAACTTTTCACTTTAGTTTGTTGGTCTCAACTTAAATGATAAGTACTTTCTTTTTAAAAATACAGTCAAGTAAAGTGCATTAATTTTGGGGGAGGGGGATTTCTGATTTTTAAATTTTTTTTATTTTTAAATTTATTTTATAAATACAATCTAAGAAAGAAGAAGCTTGCCATATGAGAGGGATTCAATATAAAATAATAAATTTCCATTTCAAGTATATATAATAAACATTATACATTGTTTTCAAAGCTGACTAGTTTTTCTTTGCTTCCTAGTAGATTTTCTTTTGTTCTTTGTTGTGAACTTTTTGCTTTTTTCCCCCTCCCCCCAAAAGAAGGCTAAAATTAAGCATGAAAATGTGTACACATGCACACAAAATATACATATGCATAGATATCTATATACACATACTCATACACTTGCCATCTCTTTCTCTGAAGGTAGATAGCATCTTCCTTCCTAAGTCCAAGTTTCTCTTGTTTTTCTAAATAATTAACTCATCATTTACTACACCATTGCAATATTCTAGTCCAATTATATTCTATCTGAGATTGTCTATGAAAGTCCCCCCCCCCCCCAATTTTCTGTATTTCTTCTTTGCTTAGCTGCATAAGTTCTATTTTATTTTTATTTGGGGAAGAATGGAAGAAACTAGTTCTTTTGTATTTTTTCCCAAATACATGTAAAAACATCTTAAAATTTTGAGTTCCAAATTCTGTTCCTTCCTTCCTCTCCTCCACTCCTACCCCATCGAGAAGAAAAATAATTTAATATTGGCTATACAAGTATAGTCTTGCAAAACATTTCCATAACATTAATATTGTGGAAAAAATAAATAGACAAAAAAACCCTCAAAAATAAAGTTAAAAGTTAAGTACGCTTCCATCTGTATTAAGGCATCATTAATTCTTTCTTTGAGGATAGATGGAATTTTTTCATCATAAATTCTTCAGAGTTTTTTTGGATAATTATATTGCTGAGAATAGCTAAATCATTCATAGTTGTTCAGCTCACAGTAAATACTTTGTTACACTGAACATTTCACTGTGCATCATGTATGTATTTCCAGGTTTTTCTAAGAGTATCCTGTTCATTGTTTATTATAGCACAATGGTATTCCATAATAATCACAAACCACAATTTCTGCAATTATTTCCCAATTAGGCAGCTCCTTAATTTCCAATTTTTTGCCACCAGAAAAGAGCTTCTATAAATATCTTTTTACATATAGATCTTTTTCCTTTTTGTGTTTCATCTCTTTTGAGATACAGACCTAACAGTGGTATTGCTAGATCAAATGATATGCACAGTTTTATAGCCCTTTAGGGTATAGTTCCAAATTGATCTAAGAATGGTTGAATCAGTTCACAACTCCGCCAGCAATGCAGTAATATCTCGTTTTCCCCATGTTCCCTCCAACATTTATCAATTTTCTTTTCTGTCTTATTAGCAAATCTAATAGGTATGAGGTAGTATATCAGAATTATTTTAATCTGCATTTCTCGGGGAGGCTAGGTGGCATAGTGGATAAAGCACCGGCCTTGGAGTCAGGAGTACCTGGGTTCAAATCCAGTCTCAGACATCTAATAATTACCTAGCTATGTGGCCTTGGGCAAGCCACTTAACCCCATTTGCCTTATCAAAAAAAAAAAAAACCTAATCTCCATTTCTCCAATCAATATTAAGTTAGAGCATTTTTTCACAAGGCTTTGGATAGCTTTGATTATTTCATCTAAAAACTGTTTATATCTTGTGATCATTTATCAATACTCTTAATTTTACAAATTTGACTCAGGTCTATATCTTTGACAAATGAGGTCTTCAAAATTTGCTTCAAAATTTTTTTTACAAATTTCTTTTAACTATTTTTTAGTGTTTTTGTGTATACATTTTTTCACAACCTGATTGACCTGTTTTATATGAATATATATATGAGAAATTCACATAATTTTCCCTCCATCCTATTTCTCCCCATTTATTCAATTCTATTCTCTCTCTCCCTATCTTTGCCCTGATATTCTAGAAGCGGAGGGCAAAATAGAATCCACCGATCTCCCCAAGAAAGAGATCCAAAAAAAAACAAACCCAGGAATATTATAACCAAGTTCCAGAACTCCCAAATCAAAGAGAAAATATTACAAGCAGCCAGGAGGACATAATTCAAATACCCTGGAGCTGCAATCATGATCTCACAGGACTTAGCAGCAACTACATGAAAAGCTTGTAGGGCTTGGAATATAATGTTCCAGAAGGCAAAAGTGCTTAGAATGCAACCAAGAATCAACTACCCAGCAAAACTGAATGTCCTCTTCCAGGGAAAAAGATGGACTTTCAATGAACCAGAGGAATTTCAAATGTTCCTGTTGGAATGGCCAGAGCTGAACAGAAGGTTTGATCTTCAAATACAGGACTCAGGTGTAGAATAGAGAGTGGAAGAGAGGGGGTAAATATGAGGGACTTAATGATGATGAACTGCATGTATTCCTGTATAGAAAAATGACACTGATAATACTCATATGAACCTTCTCAGTTAATAGAGCAGGTAGAGAGAGCTTTTATAGTTGAAGCACAGGAGAAAGCTGAATTTGAACATAAAATATGGTGTAAAAATGGAGTCAATAGAAAAAAAGGGAAATGGAATGGGAGAAAGAAAAAGGAGAGGTGGGAATAGTCCAAGATATTTCACATAAGATTTTTTTTTATTACAACGAGCTATTGCAATGATATGGAAGGGGGGAGGCAAGGGGGAATAAGGGAAACTTTGCTCTCATCAGAGATGGCTAGGAGAGGAAACAGCAAATATACTCAATGGGGTACAGACTTCAGGAGTAAGAAGGAGGCAGGGGAACAGGGGGAAGGGGGGGGATGTGAATGATGGAGGAGAGGATGGATCATTGGGGGAGAGTGGTCAGATATAACACATTCTCTTTTTTATTTCTTACAAGGGGCTGGGATTGGATGGCCTGTCCGGGACCATAGGGCCAGGTGGATGCTGGGCCTAAGGGGTGGTATGGGGGCTCAGGGCTTCTTGGCCCCAGGGCCAGGGATCTGTCTGCTGCACCACTCAAATACCCTATAACAGAGTCAGAGTGAAAGGAGAGAGAAAATATAGTATATGGCAGTGGAGAAATAAGAAAGGAGGGAGTTATGATCAGCAATGGCAATGGTGGAAAAATATGGAAGTAACTTTTATGATGGACTTATCATAAAGAATGTGATCCACCTGCGACAGAGTTGGTGGTGTTGGAACACAGACTGAAACATATTTTTTATTATTACTATTTGGGGGGGTGGTGCAGGGCAAATGGAGCTGGGTGGCCTGCCTGGGGCCGCATACCAGGGTGATTGTTGGGTGTCTGATTTGGACCGGGTGCTCCTGGCTCAAGGGCCAGTGCTCTGTCCACCACCCAGCCACCCCTACTATTATTACTATTTTATTTTATTGTGGGTCTTTTTTCCCTTTTTTTTTGGTTTTTGTGGGACAGTGGGGTTGGGGTGGCTTGCAAGTCACACAGCTGGGTGATTGTTGGGTATAAGGGGCTGGATTTGGGTGCAGGTGCTCCTGGCTGCAGGGCTGGTGCTCCGTCCACTGCACCATCTGACCATACCTACAATTACTACTATTTTTTATTTTAATTTTAATTTTTTCTCTCCCCTTTACTTTATCACTCAAGTGAGTCTATATTTTTTGTGGGGAGGGGGTCCTTTGTTTGCTCTAAAACAAGAATATTTCATTAACGTATAAAAAACAATATTTATACAAAATGAGAATAAATATTTTTTAAAAATGATTTATGTTTATGTTCAGATAGTTCCTATGTCTGTTTTTGACAGGTATCCTCTTAGGTATTTAATATTGTCTAGTTATTTCAGATGGTGTAAAATATTATTAAATAATATGATTGACACATAGTGCATTTTCCCTTTTTTTGCTTTTGATTTAATCTATTTTTAACTTTAACTTTTACTGAGATCATGACTACTACCCCTGCTTTTTTACCTAATAAATTCTACTCCTGACTTTTATTTTATGTTTGTATGTATCTGTCATTTTTATCTCATTTCCTGAAAGAAATAATTTGAATTCAAAATTTTAATCTATCAGTTTCCATTTTAGGGGTTAAATTCATTCCATTCACATTCTAAGCTATAATTACTTGTTGTATGTTTTCCTCCTTCCTATTTTTCCTCACTATTCTTCTTACCTTACTCCTATCCCTCCTAATTCCTCTGCATGACTGCTACCTGCTATCTTGTCCTATTCTTTAAGCTACCCACCCCTCCCCTTATCCTCTTTCCTTTTGCCCTCTTTTTTTCTGTATTTAGAAGACTTTTATATCCTCTATGTATATATGTATGTGTATATTATATATATATATATAATATATATATGTAGTTTCTTTTTTAATTCATTCCCAATGAGAATAAGGTTTCAGCATTACCCTCTCCCCTATTAGCTTCTTCTGTACTAATTTCCCTTTTTTGCCTCATTTGTATGAGGTAATTGCTCCATTTTATCTCTCCCTATAGTACCTGCAGTTTTTTTTTAAGAATCTCCCTTCAGGAGTTGCGATCAGCAATGGCAACTGTGGAAAATTACGGAAGTAGCTTTTGTGATGGACTTAACCTTAAGAATGTGATCCACCCACGACAGAGTTGGAACACAGACTGAAACACATTTTTTATTTTTATTATTGTTATTTTGGGGGAGGTTTGCGGACCAGATGGGTTTGGGTGGCTTGCCTGGGGTCACACAGCTGGGTGATTGTTGGGTGTCTGAGGCTGGATTTAGACCTGGGTGCTCCTGACTCCAGGGCCGGTTCTCTGTCCACTGCACCACCTGGCCGCCACTACTACTACTACTACCACCACCACCACCACCACCACTACTACTACTATCATTATTGTTATTATTATTATTATTATTATTATTTTATTGGGGGGGTTGTTTTTGCAGGGCAGTGTGGTTGGGGTGACTTGCCCAGGGTTCCACAGCTGGGTGATTGTTGGGTGTCTGGGTCGGATTTGGGCTCAGGTGCTTCTGACTCCAGGGCTGGTGCTCTGTCCAATGTGCCACTTAGCTGCCCCTACTATTATTATTATTATTATCATTAAATTTTAATATTTTTCTCTTCATCATTCATGAGGGTCTATATTTTTGGGAGGAGGGGTATTATGTTTACTCTTAAACAAGAATATTTGAATAATGTATAAAAAAAAGCACCATTTACACAAAAATAAAATAAATATAAATTAAAAAAATTTTTTAAATTAAAAAAAATCTCCCTTCATACTCAACTCAGCCCAAGTTTTTCTTTCAAACTATCCAAATATAATTGACAGTCATAAAAGAATTTATAATTTTTCCATATATAAGAAAATGATTGACCTTATTGATCCTTTTTTAATTGGTCCTTAATGCTTACTTTATATTTCTCCTGGATATTAAATGTCAAATTTTCCCTGAAATTCTGCTGTTTTTGTCACAAATATCTTAAAGTATTTCAGTTCTTTAAATGTTCTTTTTTTTTTCATTTTTCATTTCATTTTCATTCATGTCACTTTGCTGGGTAAATTATTCTTTGTAGAGCTCTTTTGCCCAATAAAAGACAGTATCCCAAGACCTATGATTCTTCACCATAGAAGCTACTAGATTTTGTGAATTCTTTATTGTAGCTCCACCATATATATATATATATATATATATATATATATATATATATATATATATATATCTTTATGTTTTGCTTGCAAGGCAAGTGGGGTTAAGTGGCTTGGCCAAGGCCACACAGCTAGGTAATTATTACTAAGCATCTGAGGCCTGATTTGAACTCAGGTATTCCTGACTCCAAGGCCGGTGCTCTATCCACTGCGCTACCTAGCGGCCCCACTCCACAATATTTCAATTGGTTTTTCTTTTTTTAATCTTTTCTTATTAACCTGGGAGTTTTGAAATTTGGCTATATTCCTGTAAGTTTTTCTCCTAGAATCTCTTTCAGGTGGTGATCAGTGGGTTTTTTTTTTTCTATTTCTGCTGTCTAGTTCTAGATAACTTCAGGGTAATTTTTCTTGATAATTTCTTGCAATATTTTATCAGGATTTTTTAATAATAATTTTCAGGTAGTACAACTTATATATTTCTCCTCAATTTGTTCTCCAGATATGTTGCTTTTCTGATGAGATGTTTCACATTCTCTTCTATTTTTTCATTCATTTGATTTTTTTTTGTATTTATTCGTGTCTTAGTATATACCATTAACTTCCCTTTGCTGAATTCTAGTTTTCAAGGAATTATTTTCTTCCTTGTTAGTTTTTCATGGATTGCTTCTATTTTTTTTTCTTATTTTTCCTCCATCCCTATTATTTGATTTTTTAAATTTCTTTTTAAGTTCTCCCAAAACTGTTTTTGAGCCTGGGACATTTGACATTTCTCATTTTTAAAAAAGAGTGGCTTTTGTAGCTCCATTATCTTCCTCTGAATATGATCCCATATCTTCTCTTTCCCTATAGTTGCAATCTATGGTTGTATTCTCTTTCCTGTGCATGCTCATTTTTATTTTATTTTTTAATAGACATTAATGTGATGAAGTTCTAGTCCCAAAAGTATGGGGCAATAAAGAAAGCTTCAAATCACAGGTCCTTCTTACTGTTATTTTCTGAGGTTTGTATTGGGGCCCAACCTTGAGTTCTCCTCTCCTTTCCTCTTCAGTCCTGAGACATAGCTAATAGCCACAGTCATGCAATCTCACAAATGAACTTACTCCCTGTCATCCCTCCAGCGACTGCAAACAGCTGTTCTCTGCCCTGGAACTAAAATCAGGGACAATGCTCTTTTCCAAGAGTCTATAGCTAGCTGGGTTCCCACTGGAGATGTGATAACTCCTTCTCCCACATGATGGCTATCCAGCCAGGAACACTTGTGGTCAGTACTATGCTTGGAGTCCTTAGACAGATGAAGGTCTCCAAACTCAGCAGAGGCTAACAGGGTCAGTGAGATTAAAGTTTCAAAGGCTGAGGTTGATTCCCAACCCCAGCTGCCCCAGGGCTTGCTGTTTGTTGATTCTGCAAAATTGAGCTGGAGGAATTTGCACTTCTCTTAGGCCAAACCTTTGCAGCTGGGGTCCTTTAGGTTTTTTAATGAGAACAACTTCTTCACCCTGATTTTAGTTTGCTTGGAAGTTGGACATTCTGCCAGCTTTTCTCTGAATTAATGTTTTTTTTTTTTTTCCCTGTCAGGCTTCCTTTTTCCAGGGTTTCTTTTACAAATGTTTCTATTCTTCACCCTCTCACCTCCTCTTAACAATCAGCTAAACTGTCCACACCTGAAAAGGACATCAACTTTCTAGCTAAACTGGAGTCCTAGTTATTCCCCTGACTCAAGACAAGATTCATCTACTTTCTATCAGCATTAGTGTAAAAAGTACCATACAGTGTATTCCTTTCTTTTCTTTTTCAGAAGCCTCGACTTCCTTGAGCTCAACTCAGATGTTACTTCTTCAGTAAAGGCTAGCCTGATCCTCCAAGTTAATTTTATCTCCATCAACTTCCTTTGTCATTAATTTATGCAAATGCTATATTCCCTTACCTACTCACTGCATCCCATAAAAAAATGTAAGTTCTTTGAGGTCTGTGTTTTATTTTTGTCATGGTATGCAGTCATTCTATAATCTATTATCTTTTGCTTCTAGGATTGCTTTGAACCTTTGGATTTAATTTAACCAGAATTGAAAACCATTATTATTCACATCCCAACATAGGATCATAGATTGAAAACTGAAAGACAACAAAGAGATCATTTTATAGATGAGGAAACTAAGGTACAGGAAAGTTCATTGGTTTACTCAAAGTCACACAAGTAGAAATAATAAGAGGTTAGATCAAACTCAGATCCTCTGACTTAAAATCCAATGCTTTATCCCTACTACATGGATAGTCAGCCAGTGGTAACACATTTCATTTCACATATCATGTAAATAAAAGACAGGAAAAAGAGATAGCAGGGAGGTCTTCTAAGACAAGAAAAGATGACAAAGTATTTGCAGGAAGAGGTCATGGTAGTCTCTCTCTCAGAGAATAAATCATTGAAAGTATGTCAGTAAGCATTCCTAACTTTAATTGGCAATAACAAAACTGAAATTGAGCATTTAAGCAAAGGAAGCAAAATTGCTGACCTCAATATGCCTATCAAGTTTTGTTTGACTGAGGAAACATACGAAGAGTTGATGATATAAAATGAATTAATGTTTAGCCAATAAGAAATTGTGTATAAGATCAGAAGCTATTCCTGTATTATTCTTTTTCCGAATCTTAAACTAGGCTAACTGGAAATTATATTAGGAAACAATTTAGAATTGATTTTCCTTTTCTATGGAAATAATCATTTATTTTTATGAGACATAAGTCTGGATTAATACATTTTAAAGTGATATTGTACCCACAAATCCAAGCTCCTGATATTCTAAAAGCAGACATCAGACACAATTCATAGAATTATCACATTTTTTGCTGGACTCTGACATTTGTCACTGTAATTTTACTTACTTTGGGTTTGAAGATGCAACTTTCAAGAGCCTTTCATTTGTTTATTGAATTAAACCTGCCATTAGAGTAAACTGATCAAGGACCTAGGTAGGAGTTATGTCTTGGCCAAGACCATGAAGATGATTGATAAATTTCTGTTATTAGCATGGTGTCTCTGGGTTATAGATAAGACTTTTCTCCCCTGGATGAGAAAGAAACTTAAGTCCATTGATGAAACAACTGAATTATAAATAAATATTACTGAACAACAGCTGTACATAACATTTATACAATTCAATATGCTTGGAATGTTCTTTCCTTTCCACCTTTCTTCCTGCTTTCCTTTTTAAGTTATATTTTCTTTATACTTCATGAACCATGTAAACCTTCTAGCAATGTTCTAGTCTTCATTGATGGTTCTCTGTCCTCAGAACTAACAATTTTAGTTGTCTTTAAATATAACTCATAGGAAGCTAACTAGAGGCCCTCCATCCTTATTTTTATCTTGTTATGTTGCCCAAGCCCACATGGCAGACATGATTCAATGACAAGGAAAGTGTCCCAACTTATTTTTGTTCATCTGGGCCACTCTCTCATGTCCAATATGAGAGGTGAACATCTTATGACTATTTAAATGGTCGGTGGAGATGGCTCATGCTTTGCCCAAAATAAGACTCTCCTACTGACACCATTTCTATCTAATACATCATTTTTGGGCCTGTGAAGCAAGGTCTATCAACCAAGGTCTATCAACCAAGGTCTATCAACCAACAGAATTCTATACTTTGTATAACCTCTTTAGAATGTTCAGTTATCAATTATGGTATAAAGTCTTATAAAAATAAGGTTCTTGAAGAAAGAGGCATCTCAAATTGTGAGAAGATTTGATGTTTATTTAATTATAGGAGAACATGAACCCTTTAACAAAGTGTCATTGGGTCAGAGCTCTGCCTCATTCTCTTTTATTGTAGGTTGGACAAGTTTAATCCCTACAATACTCTCCTACTTTTTTTTAGAAATATATAATTCAGAGGCACCTAGGTGGCACAGTGAATAGAGCATCAGCCCTGGAGTCAGGAGTACCTGAGTTCAAATCTGGCCTCATACACTTAATAATTACCTAGCTATGTGGCCTTGGGCAAACCACTTAACCCCATTGCCTTGCAATATATATATATATATATATATATATATATATGTATGTATATTTCAGAAGTGGAAGGAATTCAGAACTCCCAATATTTTCATTGATGAGAAAAATGAATAGAATGGAGTCACAAGATCACAAAACAGCAGAATCATGTCTAAAACTCATGTTTACTATCTTCTAAAATAATACAGCTTCTCAAGACTGTGGAATTCCTGAGTTTCTACTGAAGGGATCTTTTCGATGCCCTGTTTTGTAGTTTGTTTGAGTCATTTCAGACTTTCTTGTATGTCAGATATTGACCCTATTTGCTGATTGATGGGCATCCCTTCAATTTCCAATTCTTTGCCATTAAAAAAGCTGCCAAGAATATTTTGGAACATGTGGGACTTTTCCCATTTTTTAATGTTTTCTTATGAATATAGGCCTAGAATGGAAGTGTATGAAGTTTTATTGCTCTCCAGAATAGTTGGACCCATTCACAACTCCACTAATGTCTCAGTTCTCCCACACCCTCTTCAATATTGATCATTTTCCCTTTTTCTCATCTTGGTCAATCTGAGAGATATGAGGTGATATCTCATTGTTGTTTTAATTTGCATTTCTCTAATCAATAATGATTTGGAGCATTTTTTCAAATGATTGTATATAGCTTTAATTTCTTCATTTGAAAACTAGCCATATCCTTTGACCATTGGGGGAATGACTTGTAACTTTATAAATTTGATACAATTCTCTCTATATTTTAGAAATGAGACCTTTATCAGAACTCCCAGTTGTGAAGATTGTTTCCCAACTTTCTACTTTCCTTCTAATTTTGGCAACATTGATTTTATTAGTGCAAACCCTTTAAAATTTAATGTAGTCGGGCAGCTAGGTGGCGCAGTGGATAGAGCCCTGGAGTCCAGAGTACCTGAGTTCAATTCCTGCCTCAGGCACTTAAAAATAACCTAGCTGTGAGGCCTTGGGCAAGCTACTTAACCCTACTGCCTTGCAAAAAAAAAAAACACCCTAAAATTTAATGTAGTTAAAAATAATTCATTTTGCAATTTATAATGTACTCTAATTATTGTTTGGTCATAAATTTATCTCCTTTCCATTGATCTGATGTATAAAGTATTCCTTGGTCTATTAATTTATCTATAGTGTTGCCCTTTATGTCTAAATCCTATACTCATTTTGACCTTATTTTGGTATAGAGTGTGAGATGTGGATCTATGCCTAGTTTTTTCCCCATACTATTTTCCAGTTTTCCCAACAAGTTTTGTCAAATAGTGAGTTCTTATCCCAGAAGTTAATGTCTTTGTGGTTTGTCAAACAGTAAAACTATCCGAATCCACTGATCCATTACTCTATTTCTTAGTCAGTACCAGGCAGTTTTGATGACTGCTGCTTTAATAGTATAGTTTTAGATCTGGTAGAACTAGGCCACCTTTCTTTATACTTTTTTATTAGTTCCTTTGCCATTCTTGACCTTTTGTTACTATTTTTTTCTAACCTGGTAGAACAGTTATTTGGTAATTTGGTTGGTGTGGCACTGAATTTAATTTTGGTAGAATTGTGTTATTATATTAGCTCGATATGAGCAACTGACATTTTTTCAGTTATTTAGATGTGACTTTATTTGGGTGAGCTTTATAATTGTGTTCATTCAATTTCTGGGTATGGCTTGGGAGATAGGTTCCCAAGTATTTAATGTTGTCTATAGTTACTTTAAATGGAATTTCTCTTTCTATCTCTTACACTTGGCCTTTGCTATTTCTATATTGAAATGCTGGTGATTTATGTGGATTTATTTTATATCCTGCTACTTTGCTGAATTTGTTAATTGTTTCAAGGAGTTTTTCAAATGATTTTCTTGGGTTCTCTAAGTATACCATAATATCAACTGCAGAGTGAAAGCCTTGCATCTTCATTGTCAGTTCTGAGTCCTTTAATTTCTTTTTCTTTTCTAATTACTAAAGCTAGCATTTCTAATACTATATTGAGTAGAAATGGTGATAATGTGCATCCTTGTTTCACACCGATTTTATTGAAATGTTCCAAGTTTATTCCCATTATATGTAATATTTGTTGATGATTTTAGATATATATTATTTATTAGTTTAAGGAAAATTCCATTTATTCCTAAACTTTCTAGTGTTTTTAATAGGAATGGATATTATATTTATCAAAAATTTTTTCAGCATCTATTGAGATAGTCATTTGATTATTTTGGTTTTGCTCTTGATATGTTCAAATATGTTGAGTATGTTTCCTAATATTGAACCATCCCTGCCTAGCTGGTATAAATCCTACCTGATCATAGTGTATTATACTAGTAATAACTGGCTGTAGTCACACTGCTAACCTTAAACTCTTAAATCATGGTTAAAAATTTATAATACCTTAGTCGAAAGACTCAGTTTTACTGTTAGGGACTTTGTTAACAGCATTCTTAAGGAATTTATGATATATATAATGGTCTGGTGACATAATTTGGAGACACTAGTTTAAATAGGATAATATAGCAGACTAGTACAGTCAACATGGGGAAGGTTTAACAGTTTCAAAAGTTTAACTGTTTTAACGGAATGTCTGCTTACCAGGTACATTGCTTACTTACAGGGGTTTGCTTTGGAAGGATAGTATTAAAGCAATACAGAAAAATAAAAGTATAATGTACAGAAAAAAGGAAAAGATTACAATATTTCTCTCTGCGCAGGGTTCCTCTGCTTCATTGGGGACTAAAATTCAAGGGAGAAGTTAGTTCTAGAGAGAGAAAAAAACTCTCTAACAGGGTATGTTGGAATCACAAAAAGAGATAATTCTGATGTGAAGGAAGTAAGGGAGTTATCTAAAGAGAACAATGCAAATGACAAAAGAAGTAAAAATTCATCTTGAATTTGAAAAAAGAAGTGAACAACTGATATAAATATATAGAATTTAAGATTAAGCAAAAAAGGGGGCAGCTAGGTGGCACAGTGGATATAGCAGTGGCCCTGGAGTAAGGAGTCCCTGAGTTCAAATCTGGCCTCAGATACTTAATAATTACCATTTTAACCCCATTTGCCTTGCAAAAAACCTAAAAAAAAATTAAGCAAAAATCTTAGTTCCATTTTAAGTTTTTGGTGATATCAGTTTTGAGTTATTAAAAACTTAAACTGCCTTTAGAAATAACCTGTATAAAAACCAGGGCAATTTATTTATCAATAAGAGAGCAATAGATCTAAACAGGCAATTCTCAAATGAACCAAAAAAAAAAAGGAAGCTATCAACAAATATGAATAAATCATTATTTAAAGACATTCAAATCAAAGAAACCCTGAGGGTCTATCTCATACCTATCAGATTAACAGAGAAGACAAAAGAGGAAAATGGCAATTGTTAAACTGGAAGAACAGCACGCTAATGAATTGTTGGCGTAGCAGAGAATTCATCCATCAGTTCTAGAAAGCACATTGCAGTTATACCCAAAAGTTACTAAATGAACCAGCTAGGCATATGACCCAAGAAGCCTGAAAAGGGGGGAGGTATTCATCTACCAACATGAACTGATGCAGAATGAAATGAACAGAATTAGAAGAAAAATTTTCATAGTAGCCTTTATCTAAAGGATAAAAGCAGTGACTATTCACAACCTCTGTGAGAGGATACACACCCCCTCTGCAACATGGTTATTTAAGGTTGGGGAGTCACTCTTCAGTGGTGGTAGTAGTAGCGTAGCTAATCCTGAGGTTTGATTCCTCCCCTCAAACATATTAGGAGATTACAATTTAGTAAAATATCCATAAATGTGCTGTTAATCTAATTCTGTTTTTGCTCCTCCTTAAGGACAAAATCTTTGGTAATGTTTGTCCCTAATTGGGACAAAATTGGAAAGTTAAATATATTTATTCCAATAAGCCAAAACTGCCAGTGAAGATCCCTCTTATTTAAGGGATATTTTGTATATCCTAGCTATGGTAGAACTAAATCAATTTCCTTCTGTTAACAGTTAAATAACTTATGAATGGTGTATTTCATACAACATTAAACCTGAATTCATGGATACTCAGTGTCAGGCCTGCTCCCACTGTGGAGACTGATGATGGGAGGGATAGATAACACACAGGACAGAAGGGTCAGGATTCAAAATGATTTTAATAGTAATTTACATAAAAAGAAGTAGGGTTTTTTGGTGGACTTCAATTTCAGTATGTCAACAATGTTCTAAAGCAGCCTACCCTAATGAAAAATTAATCTGCCTTGAAAGCCTTAGTATTCAGAAATAGGGAAGTCATAGTTGCTCTTTCCTCTGCTCTGGTTAGACAGTATCTGCCATATTGTTTTCAGTTCTGGACACCACATTTTAGAAAGGTCATCATAACCTGGAGAGCTAAAGAACAGGCAATATGGTAATGATATTTGTACCATATGAGTCTAATAATTGTGCTTGAGCGGGCAAGAAGGCAGGCAGGGCTGTTGGGCACTTTTCTTCATCCCTTTGCTTTTCAGCCATTTTAGTCCTATATGATTCTGTGACCCCATTTGGGGTTTTCTTGGCAAAGATAATAGTCATTTGCATTTCCTTCTCTAGGACATATGCTAATCCTCCCCTTTTTAGATGTAACTTTATTTCCTTATTGATTTCTCCTTAAGGAAATAGCTTTGCTTTCAAAACAAATGCAAGGGGCAGCTAGGTTTCACAGTAGATAGAGCATTGGTCCTGGAGTCAGAAGTAACTGAATTCAAATCCTGCCTCGGATACTTATTACCTAGCTGTGTGGCCTTGGGCAAACCACTTAACCCCATTGAAATAAGGAAATAATGCAGGATGCCACCTCCCAATGTCCACAGCCAATCACTGTCCCAAATGTTGACTCATTTGCCTAGAGAAATCCTAGTAAAAATATTTCTTATGTCTTTGAAAGTTGTAATTGTGAGTAGATAATTGTCTTCTGTAGCTGGAGACTGTATTCTGGTAACAATACCCATAATTTTAAATTATTCTCTCTTCTCCCTGGGATGCTCCACAATAGTTTCTTCTAAACTATATTTGAATAATAACAAAGATTAGTATTAAAAGTAGCTAATTGCTTTTATCACAATTTTTAGCTTAACATACAAATACTTAAACATAGAAAGGTAATTAGCTTCTTAATATTACCTCCTAGTAAATATCAGTCATCTTTTTGTGAAAGGAAAAGGGGTTGTAGAGAGGAAGAAATGAAAAAAACACCAGGTTCCATCCAAATGGATTTTTAGCAGCAATTAATCAAGCTTGATATATCTTGTGAATAATATGCTAACACAACCTTGGTACTGGAATGCACAAAATCTTATGATAGCTGACCTCTGCAGTTTTCTCTCTGGTTCTCATAGGGCCAAAAACTCTGTTGTTGTTCCACTGACAATTCTGAATGACTCTCTAGGTTTCCTTTCATAATTCTACCCTAGCATTGGAAGGGTTTGTTTCTGAGTTACATCAGCCCCCTCCACCAGTCCCAAGGTCAAAAGCAAAACTCCATGAGAGTTGAAGAAAGAAGAATGAAGTGAGATTTCCAACTGACCAGCCTACATTCGTCTCCAGTATCCTAGTTTCCTTGGTGTTAGGCATGGTCAAGCCATTATTACGGGAAGTTTATTTAAGGAACAGGAAAGTTTGGTCTGGAGGAGAAAGGACTTAAGGGAAAATAAGTATTTGGAGGGCTGTCAAAGGAAGAAGGTATAATTGGGGGGGGGGGACTGCTTCAGGAGGTAGTATGTTTTCCTTTACTAAAAGTCATCAACAAACACTTG
Source organism: Macrotis lagotis (assembly GCF_037893015.1). Classification (NCBI taxonomy): domain Eukaryota; kingdom Metazoa; phylum Chordata; class Mammalia; order Peramelemorphia; family Peramelidae; genus Macrotis; species Macrotis lagotis. The sequence goes on from NC_133666.1 coordinate 115,374,832, forward strand.
TAGAATGTGATATCAAAAGCATTCTTGTCTTTTTTAACTCTGATATTGTTGAAGGAGAAATATGTCTAGTTTTTTAATATTAAGAAAATATTACTTTTGCCTGTCAAATATTTTATGAGAGCTTGCAGATTGTTCAGCATACGACCCTTGTTAAATGTTAAATTTGCCAAGAGTGACTGACCTTTAGGCCATCCCTCTGCATCTCCTCCAGCTTCCCACCTCTCAGTCTTCCAAAGTAGGTGTCTGACCTTGGTTACATAGAAGGGTGGGTCATCCTTTAACCATCTTTTTTTCCTGACTCTTCCCTGCACAGGAAGTGGGCAAGATTATAACTTTGGCCCACATTCCCCTCAGGCTGGAATCACTCATTCAAGACTAAATCCAGTCATTTCTTATTGATGTAGAGAATTATGAATGTAGCAGAAACAAAATTTTATAATCTGTTAATGTTAAAATTTGTAAATCTTGTTAAAGGTGTAGAAAGGTCTTTGCTCTTGAGAAGTAAAATTGTTTCACTGTCTAATGTAAAATTTGTATCTTGTCTCATTTACAAAACCCAGTCTTCAACCCTCTACCTGGTTCTGGTCATGTAAGAGGGGAAGGCATTTCCCCTTTTGCCCTCAGTGCCCAGATAAGGAGCAAGGCTATAAAACTTGAGTTGGACCTCCACTCAAGGCTGGCCCCCTCTCTCTGGCCCAGTCATCTCTCTCTCTCTCTCTATCTTTCCTTATCTCCCTCTTTGTCTTGGTCTCTACCAATCAACTTCACCTAGCCTTTTGTTATTCATTCTGTCTAAAGTGTTTGTTGAGCCTTTAGGTGGAAAAGTTTCTTTAACCTGTTTACTTTGCTATATTTCATAATAAAATCCTGAGCAGTTTTAACATCCCAGAGAAAGCTTGCTAATTCACTGTCTTTCAGTGTCGCCCAAATTCCTATGCTTACCTGGTTAACCCAGATCTCAGAGGCAACATTATGGCTGTTTTCCTTTCTCTCATTTCCCTCAGGTATTTTTCTCATTCCCTCAGGTATTTTTTTTTAGGTTTTTGCAAGCAAATGGAGTTAAGTGGCTTGCCCAAGGCCACACAGCTAAGTAATTATTAAATGTCTGAGACCAGGTACTCCTGACTCCAGGGCTGGTGCTTTATCCACTATGCCACCTAGCCGCCCCCAACATTGGATTTGAACTTCATCCCCTCCGACACCTAGCTGCCCCTCCCCTCACTCAGGTATTCTTGCCTAGGCCTTTGTTATTTAGCCTGTCATTAAGTAACTTACTGACTCTCCAGAAAAGTTTAATCTGTGAATTTTGCAAGCTTGTGAGTTGTGAGTTTTTCATTAAGAATCCTGATTTTGGGACTCTTTCTGTGATGGCACTTCAAGGTTTAAAAAAGAGTTGTTTTTTTTTTTTTAATGTCAGGAACCAGTATGGGATTGTGGAAAGTGCTGTTTAATATTCCTAGTACAGTTTTACTCCTTTTACCTTTCCATTCTGGACCCAGATTAAAGGCTATTTAATGAGTATATACTGATAGACTGAATTAATGAACTGTTCCTCTAGTGCATAACATACTCTGAAAAATACATATTCCTCATCTGTTTTTTTGTTTTTCTTTATGGACTGTGTGATCAATTGTTTGAGTTGAGATCATAAATTTCATTGAGAAAGCACTGCAGAATTCTAGAGCTTGATGCTGTTAGCACAAGATCTGAAAGACCATCATCCATAGTCATTTCTCCTTCTGGTAGGATATCCATCATAAAACTAGATCTCTTGGTTTTATGACTTACTTTTGGGATCACGAGGATCCCAAAATATGTAGTATAATTTTCTCATTTTACAGATACATTTTACAAAGAATAGAACACTAGACCTGGAGTCAGGAAGACCTGAGATTTAAATCCTGCCTCAGATACTTCCTATCTTGTGTGACACTATACAAGTTACTTAACCTCTGATGGCCTGGTCATGTTTCCTCAACTGTAAAAATGAAAATAATAATAATAACCCCTATCTTGCAAGGTGGTTATGAGGATCAAATAAGATAATATTTGTAAAAAATGTTTAGTGAAAAGTTTGGCACATAGTAAGCATTATGTAAATGCATATTTCCTTTTCAGTGCCATTCTTCCTTTCAATAATTGGAAAATTCTGTTAGAAATTTTGGCCTGGACCTTGAGAATTATCAGGTAGATGATTCAAAAAAGACTTTGGTCAGTCATTTTCAAATTATGTTTAAGAGTCATAAGCTTTCCAGCGGCTAGGTAGTGTAGTAGATAAAGCACCAGCCTTGGAGTCAGGAGTACCTGGGTTCAAATCCGGGTCTCAGACAATTAATAATTACCTAGCTGTGTGGCCTTGGGCAAGCTACTTAACTCCATTTGCCTTGCAAAAACCTAAAATAAACCTTAAAAAAGAATTATACACTTTCATTCAAGAGGTGAAATAGAAACACAATTCTATAGCATTTTACAAACTGTTTTCCAAACAAAAATCTCCTGGGGGTAGATAGTGCAAATGTTACAATTATCATTACTGGGAGAGAAAACAAAGGTAATATCAAAGAGATAAAATGATCTGTCCGTCTTGGAGCCAAAACTCAGATTTCAGTATCCTAAGTCCAACAATCTTTTTTTCCTAGGATCTTACAGACTATTTAGTTATAGGATTTCTAATTAAAAGAGACTTTAGAGATCATCTTCCTTTAACAACATCACTATCATCATCATCATCATCATCATCATCATCATCATCATCATCATGGGAGAGTAAAAAGAATACCAGACTTAGAGTTAGGAAGTTCCTGAGATCAAATCTGGCTTCAGAATTTTACTAGTTGTATGACCCTGAGATAGTCACTTAACCCTACTTGCCTCAGTTTACTCACCTATAAAATGAGCTAGCAAGGGAAATGGCAAATTACTTCAGTATGTTTGCCAAGAAAACTCAAATGGGGTCATGTAGAGTGGGATATGACTGAAAAAAAAAAGACTAAACAAACAGACCAATGATAGTTTAAACAAATAGCACCTGAAGTTGACAAATTGTTTTACATGTTAAATCATTTAATCTTCTTTTCTGGTAGAGTCAAACTCAAATAGAAATGGATCATTGCTGATGTATAGTGATTTAGAAAATTACAAATTTGCATTATCTATGCTAGTTTGACTCTAGTCCATCACCATTTTTCTAGTTATTTCCATTATACCATTATTGCTTTATAAATGTGAAAAGCCTCAGCTTTCCAGCTTTAAAATTTAATTCAGACTTCAAGTTTAAGGGTTCCATTTTAGAAAAACAATAATAACTTTCAGGAAGTTAAAAGTATAATCTTGTTTTTATGATTGCATTTTGAATTAGAAAAAAAGGGTTTTATAGGAAGACAAAGAAAAATAAGGGAAAGAATAGACGAACAACTGCAGAAAAATTTAGAAAGAGGTAAAGTACTCGAAAGAGTGAAAAGTAAAGAAAAGAAGAAAAGAAGTTGAAAACAGAAGTTGGGAGGAGAGAAAAGAAAAAAATTTAAAGTTGGCATCTTTTCAAGGTATTTGAGAATGAATAATAACCTGACCTTTTATAGCATTTTTAAAGTTTAAAATTTTAATGTCTGAAAATATTTCAAATGTTTTTACTATAAATCTTTTATTTAATCCATTCTACAGAGAAGGAAATTGAGGTTCAGAAAGGTTAAATAATGCCCATGGTCACTCAACTAATATATGTCAGAGATAGGATTTGAACTCAAATTTTTCTTATCTACCAGTGTCCATTATGTTATGCCATATGGTTTCTTCTGCTCCAGAAGGACATAAAAAGCATTATAAATATCTTAAAGTCAGATTAGTTCTTGTTATCAACAGTGAGAACTTCATCTTCTGGATAATATATCTTCAGGCTATATATGTAGAAACGAGTAGATCTGTAGAAAGACAGAGGAAAGTTTGATCAAAGACTAAAAATTTTGTTTTAAAAAAAGAGAGCACTTAAAAATAAGTTGACTTTGTAGTTAATAGAGTTAAAAATGAAATATATAGGATATGGAGTCAAAACAAGACACACTTATTTTTCAACTCAGTCCAATATACTTTCATATTTTCAATTTCCCTTAGAAAACTCTGAAATTGGGCAATCACTATTTCTTCATTTGTAGATAGACTGGACAATTTCAAAATAAGTTGATTTCTGCCTATAGAAATCTACAAAGATTTCTTGCTTTGTCTTTAAAATGGCCAGAGGTTGCAACAAGGGAAAATTGCTGAGTCTCTGATCTTGGATGACTCGGAGAAGATTGAGAAGTGTTTAGGGTGTGAAATAAAGATTTATGAAATGATATATTGACCTCACAAAAATTTTTCTCTAATGCATCTGCTACTTACATCTATAATATATTTCATCTGATCTCTAGTTTTCTGAAGTCAGTCTAACTCTGTTCACTTTTCTCCCTATGAATATAGATTGAAAGCTTCTAGATAAGATACAGAGATTACAGATGCAGAAATTCTGTTAAGTATTCGGAAATATTTCTGCACATAACAAATTTTCTCCTCAAGTTTATGAATTTATGCAGGAAATTCTAAGGTCAAATAATTGGGTGTATATTTTAAAGATTAGAATCTGATCAACACAATTTGTTTGTAGGAATCATTTCCTTATGTGCATAGTCTATTTCCTCTTCCATATGAAAATAATAATAATAATAATAATGATGATGATAATAATAATAATAATAATGATAAAAATTTGTAAAATTTGGCATACCTTATTCCTTAAGAACAGATTCCTCAATATTGGCAAGACAAAGCATGGCTGCAAAGCAAGCAAAATTTGTTTTTTGTAGCCTTCCTTTTCCAGCCTTCCTTTCAGTGCTTCCTTGTTTCTTTAGGTAGATTCTTATATTCTTCGGATTACTCCTTGGCTAGCCAAGAACTTTTATTGCAATGGCTCTAAAAGAACAGAGAAGATATTTCTTCTTTTATCATAACTTGAACTCACATTTCAGAAAAATAAGTCAACACAGGGAAGACCAAGAAAACATTAAAGAAAGCATTTAAGTTTTAAGTTTTTAAAGCACAATGTTTGTATATATAAATATATATGCATATGTATATATGCATGTTTTTGTATATGAATATATCTAGATATAAATACATACATATACAGGTAGGTGTTTTTATTATTTACATTTTACAAATGAGGAGATAAGCATATAATAGAGATGAAGTCACTCATTTTTGCTGATGTCATTCAGTTATTTCAGTTGTGCCTGACTCTTTGTGATCCTATTTCTGGTTTTATTGGCATAGATATTAGAGTGGTTTGCCATTTCCTTTTCCAGTTCATTTTACAGATAGGGAAACTGAGGCAAACAGGGTTAAGTGACTTGCCCAGGGTAATAGAGCTAATAAGTGTCAGAGGTCAAATTTGAACTCATGAAAATGAATCTTTCTGACTTTAGGTCTGGCATGCTATCCACTGTGCCATTTGGCTGCCCTGCCTGGATCAGAAAGCTAAGTAATGGAATGAGGTAGAATTTGAATTCACAACCCCTTAACTTCAGATCCAGAAGTCTAGCTACCATGCAAACCAAACATACCTTAGGGTCTAGTGAAGGTCAAGGATATGAAAGAAAAGAAAGGAATGAGCCAAGGCAGTTTTCTGAGAATAGACATCTGGGGATTGAATCCGAAAGAAGGGCTAAATCCACAATTTAGAAACCAACTCAGATGTAGAAGAGACAGGCAGGGATTATATACTGTAGCAAAAAGGTCCAAATTCAGTCCCAGTACCAGGGAGTCTAGACAAACAGAGTCAAGTGATGGAAATTGTCAGATTTAGGTAACCAAGTCATTAGTGGAAATCCAATAGGACTCCATTTACTAGGAAACTTATCAGAGAAATGCCAATGACAAAACAGATTCAAAACTAAACTAAGACTTCTCACACTTGCTCTTTCTAAGAACAAGAATTTGGGGTGGGCCTGAATGGGGGTGGGGTGGGAGGAAGAGTATAATAAACATTTCTAATTCTCAAGGCTGAAGGAATGAAGGGAAAGGAACCAAATATAGCCCATCAGTTAAAACATTCCTATTCTGTGTACAATTTCTATAAAGTTCCTTCTTTTGTTCAATGTGTCTGTGTGTGTGTGTGTGTGTGTGAGGCGCAATGTGTTTAATAACATAAATCAATCTCTACTAATGTTAATTAGTCAGTGTATTAACTATAATTTGATGATTTGACTTAGTTAAACTCTATACCTCTTTAAGATTTCTTTTTTAGGAGGGATTCTATTAGTGAATATTTATATTTACTATGATAGCTGGTAAAAATGGAGGTTTTATTTCTGTTCAGAAAGGGCCTTTTTAGCACCTGCCAAGAACCACCAAAAAGACTAAAGCTATGAGTGTGTACATACCTTCTTAAACAAACCAACCTGTGACTAAATAATGGAATTTGATCAATTAGGTACTTTTAAATTGTTTAATTATAATTCTCTCTTTTGTCAGATAGATATATATATATATACATATATATACATATTTTTTTCTTCTACTTAGGTGTAGGTTTTGAAATGGACTTCCAATTTTAAATGATGTCTGTCTTATATGAAAAAGGATATTTTGAGATTTAAAATTTTTCCATCTCTAGTATTTGGGGGAGACAAAGAACAGAGTGATTATTCCTTGGTGGGTACTCATGTATTTCAAGAAGCTAGTTTATTTGATTTTTTTTTTATCTAAAACTCTATCACTTAAAGAGCAGAACAAGGACCAATGATTACAAATTACAAGAAGGCAGATTTCAACTCCATCCAAATAAGATCTACCTAACAATTACATTAACCCAAAAACAAAAAGTATGGTCTTAAAAAACAATGATTTCCCATAGCTAGAAATCCCAGTGCACTATCCCACTGTGCCACCAGCACAAAAAATGGAGTAAGAACTCCTGCTATAGAGGGAGATCTTAAATTCGATAATGTTTTCAAGGTGAGACTAGAACAAGACCTTAAGGAAGTAGCTTATTATATTAAGAAGGAGAGGGAGGGAGGAGAGACAGAAATAGAGACAGAGACACAGAGATACAGAAAGACAGAGAAGACAAGAAAAAAGAAAAGAGAAGAGGAGAGAATGCAACTGCTATGCAAGTTCTGACACACTGGAATATTCACATATTATTTATTCATCATAATAAATAGTGATGTTGGCCCAGAAACTCCAGAGTCTCAGAATCTTTGAATTGGAAGGGTACATTCAAGGTCATCTAGTTCAACCTGTATCTAACAAGAATCTCTTCCAAACTGTCCCATACCTGCCATTATCCAGCCATCCTCGTGTTCTGAGGCAGCTCATTTCACTTTTGGATAGATCTAATGTAGGAATTCTTAAATTTTTTTTCTCTTCATCATGGATCCCTTTGACAATCTTGTGAAACCTATGGATCCCTTCACAGAATCTTTTTTTTAATTAATAAAAGAAATTATTTTTCAGTTAAAAAATTAATAAAAATAAAATATGTCTTTTTTCCTTTCAAGTTCCTAGACATTCTAAAATATCTCCATGGGCTCCTTAGGTGTTTGTTGTTCAACCAAGAAAATAAGGGCAGTTTCAGTAAAATGTGGGCATAAATTTTATTTTCCCAATCTTGTAAAGTTACACTTGATCCAAATTTTTCATTTTTCACTGTTTTTATGACAAAGAGGATATATGCTGACAAAAATTCTCATTGATTTTCCCAAAAAACCAAATCAACCTAATAGAAGGTTTGTTTGTTTTTCAATAAATGCTAAATAGAAAAAAAGGCATTTTCCCCCGATATTGATCCAAAATCTTCATCTCTGCAAGTCCCAGACAGTCAACAATATTTATTAAACATTTACTATGGACCAGGAACTCTGGGTATAGAAAGATAAAAGTAGTACCTCTACTCAAAAATGGGGAAGACAACATGTAAATAACTAGATGTCTATAAGATATATTACAAAGTATGTGGAAAACAAACTCGGAGAGAAAGATACTAGCAAGTGGAAAGACTTGCAAAGGCTTTTGGAGGATGGAAGTTGAGCTGCATCTTGGACAAAGTTATGGAAACAAAGAGGGGGAGGTGATGATGAAGAAAATTAGAGGCATGGGTATAAAGATATAGACACAAATGGAATAAGCAAGTACATAGAGGGAAGTAAAGTGTAACAAAAGTAGAAAGGTGTCAAGTTAGAAAGAATTTTAAATGATAAAAAAGAATAAAAGCAGTGTATAAGCATTTATGTTGCGACAGGTACTGTGTGCTAATTGCTTTTTATAAATATTATACTGAAGCAGTGTGGGGCTCAGGTGATAAGCTAGGGTTTGAACAGTGAAAGAATTTCACAACTCAGGGTGATAAGGGATAGATATGTTTTATTTTGCAGATGTAATGTTATTGTAGACGGGCTATCCCTAGCAGATGAGCAGTTAATAGAGAAAAAAGCTAGGATTTTTATAGGGATACAGGGAATGACCTACATGCTAGGAAAGGTTTAAGAGCCCCTATCTCACAGACAGAAACAGAGTACATAAGTGGCTGTTATCAATTCAAAGTCTGGTATAAAGGAGGGTTTTCCCAGGACTGTTAACAAGTTCCAATGGGTTAACATCATTTTGCTATAATCTACTTTGCACAAGGTCAGCACAGAGGAGAGAGTACCAGACCTGGAGTCAGAAGTACCTGAGTTCAAATCTGTCCTCAGGCACTTGATAATTACCTAGCTATGTGGCCTTGGGCAAGCCACTTAACCCCACTGCCTTGCAAAAAAAAAAAAAAAAAAGAAAGGCACAGAATTTAACTGTTTATTTTCTGGCTAATGTTTTCAAAACAACAAAATTATTTGATTTGAATTTCATAATCCTTGGAGACAGTGCTTTTATCATCCTCATTTTACAGTTGAGGAACTGAGGTAAAGAAGTTAAATGTCCTGGTCACAACTAGGAAGAGTCTGAGGCCAGATTAACATGGTGCTCTATCTACATTATCTATCATATGACTTTATAATTGATCTTCGAAGTAATAAGTAATAAGGATCTACTGCTTTATTAAATACGCAAGTCACAAGATCAGACCTATTCTTTGACAGTTCAATGGAAGATGAATTGAAGTGAGGAGAGAGTAGAGGTGGAGAGAACAATTAGAAGCCTAAAGAATAGTCCAGGAAAGTGGTAATAAGGACTTGAACTGGGGTGGTGGTGAAGACAATGTAGAGAAGTGGATATGTGAGTGGTATTAGAGAGAAAGAAATGATTTAGCAAAAGATAGTGTGAGTGGGGATGAGTCGGTTGAGAATTACACTGAACTTTTGAGCCAGAGTTACTGTAAAGATAGTGGTATCTTTGATAATAATAAGGAAATTTAAAAGAGGTGGGTTATCTGAGAGAAAATAATGAATTTGTCTATGGACTTGTTGATTTTGAGATAGCTCTGGGACATGGTTTTAAACATCTCACAGAGAAGTCATGCTACAGGACTATAGCTCAGAAGAGAGACAAAGGCTGGATAAATAGATGTGGGTATCATCTTCAGAGAGACTATAATTAAACCCAAGGGAGCTGCTGAGACCTCTGAGTGATACAGGAGAATACAAAGAGAAGGAGGTCCAAGCAAGAAATTTGGAGGATAATATAGATAAAGACTCCCCAAAGGAGACTAAGGAGTGATCAGATAAATTCAAATAGAATTAGGAGAGAACAGTGTCATTGAAAACCCAAAGAGAAGAAATGTGGGACAAAAAAAAAAGACAAAAGTTGCAGAGAAGTCAAGAAGAATGAGGATTGATGAGTGATCATCAGAATTGGCAAGTGTGTTTTTTGCTCTCTAGGGCCAAGAATAGCAGTCTCATTTCTTTTTTTCTTTTTTTGATTCTGTAAGTGACTTGTCCAAGGTCATAGTTAGATAAGTATTAAGTATCCAAGGCTAGATTTGAACTCAGATTCTCCTGACTCTAGGGCCAGTGCTACTCTATCCACTGCACCGCCTAACTGCCCTTATTTCTTTTCTACAAGACATACTTTACAATACTATGTATTCCTCCTGAATTCTCTACAAGCTAAGCAAAACCTCCATTCCTATTTTATTACCCTAGACACAGATCCTCCTCTGGATGCTAACTTATTGATTTATTTTCTCCAAACCCTATTTCTTTATCATTATGTTATTTTTTTGGACTTGATAGTGTGATATCTTTTATTTTAAAAAATTATTTATTTTTTCCAACTACATGCAAAGACAGTTTTCTACATTCATTTTTTGGTAAGATTTTGAGTTCTATATTTTTCTCTCTCTCCCTCTTTTCCCATCCTTTCACACTTTCCCTACCCCGAGATAGCAAGTAATCTAATATAGCCTAACCCTAATTTTTTGGAAACTAAACCTATTGTATTGTTGAAGTCCTTAGCAGCCAGTAAATGATCTAAGTAATTGTAAGGTCTTGGTATTCATTATTACTATTACATTAACTGAAATGGCAGTGTTGCACAGATTCATGTGGGATGGTCTAAGAAAACAGTTTAAGGTAATAAACATTTTGCAGGTTAATATTATTATTATTATTATTATTATTCTGTTGGCTGAATTGTCACCAATGCACAGATTCATGTGGGATGGTCTAGAAAAGCAGGTTACACATTTTACAGGCTAATATATATTGGGGGGGGGTTCTTAGCAATTTTATTTATTTTAAATTCAGTAACCACTAAAAGAAACAACAAACTTTAAATCAAGGAGGATAATTATAGAAATTTTCCCTCTTTTTTACATAAATGACATGTAAATATTCATAGCAGCACTTTTTCTAGTATTAAAGAATAGCAAATCAATGATATTTATTAATTAGGGTATGACTAAACAAATTGTGATATATGAATGTAATTGAATATTTCTGAATTTGAACTTGGAGAAGCAATGGGAAGATGTGAACTGACAGAGTGAATGAGAATATGAAAAACAATATTTATAAATACTACAACAATGTAAGGGGAAAGAGCAAAAAATGAAATGGAGTGCTGTGTAGTTATAATTATTAAAGAAAAACATTTTATTTCGATCCATTTTTAGCCAAATTTTTCACAATTACACTTCAATATGGTATCCTACTTGGAGAGAGAGATTTCTGATAGAGGTCCTGCTAATAAGGAAAATCTTTCTACCCCAAGCAATTTTCAACTCTATTTTATAGTGACTGTGAAAAGAGATAAAATTTTGGAGCAAAAAGAACAAACTTATAAGGTTTTCATTAGAGATATCAAATTATTAAACAAAAAAATTCAATGTTAATGTTGGTCCAAATCTTTGAGGAATATCTGTCTTCCTGAAAAACCAAATAAAAGGGAAACTCTTTATTTGGTCCATGATAGAGATAACTTTTCTCTTAGATGCAAACATTGATTCTGACTTCTAGGAGGGGATAAGTTTTGATTAAGTCCTAAATTCAAGAAAAACTAGGGAGATTAAGAATTCCAGATCAAAAACACTCCTAAAACATTAATTATCAATTTTTATAATACAATAGAGACCTTGGTACTATAGGTTTCTATTACCAAGCTCAGTCTTAGAGAAGTGTTGAAACAATAAACCTCCCTCCTTTTTTTACTGAGGTGAGGAACAAACACTTTGTACCTTCTGTTAGATAGGTAAGAGATTGCTTAGTTTTGTTGAAGTGTTTTCTCTCTTTTTAACATCTTTGTTAAAACAAAATAACAAAAACAGCAACAATAACTATCATTTATATAATACTTTCAGGTCTGCAAATTGCTTTACAAATACTTTATTCTCACAACCACCCTAAGAGATAGGTGCTATTATTATAATACTCATTTTACAGATGAGGAAACTGAGGCAAATAGAGTTTAAGTGACTTGGTCAAAGTCACATAGAAGTATTAGAGGTAATATTTGAACTCAGGTGGTCTTAACTCTAAGCTCATCCACTGGGTCACCTTGTTATCCTCAAAAGAGGCATTTCACTAAAGAGTTAATCCCTGAAGCCACAAAACCTGACGAGTTTACTAAAAAAAAGTGACAAAAAGTAGTAGACTGCTTATAAGAGAGTTCTTAAGGAAAACCAATAATTAGAGGGAGGGTCATGAGTAATGATATAACAAAAGAGACCAAGGAATAATGCAAAAGGCAGGAAGAAAACCAATAGAGGGCAATTTTATAAAAACCTTAGGAAGTAGAGACTAGAGAGATGAGATGGTTAACAGCATCAGATTCTGCATTGGGATCAAGGAGGAGGACTGAGAATAGATCAAGTTAAGCAATTAAGAAGTTACCAAAAAAAATTAAAAAAAAAAGAAATTACTAGGAATCTTGAAGAGAGCAAATTCAGCAGAGTGATGTGGTTAAAAAACATAGAATGGGTAGAGAAGTAGCTTTCAATAAGTTTTGACCTAGTGCACACTTACATGTTATTGAGTGACTAAACGATTTCTCAGGTACTAATGAAAAGGATGAGAGAGTAAAAGGGAAAAGTCAGACCTCAGAATGGATAGCCTCCATTTTTTTTTCAGGAACAGGAATTTCTCTTTTGAATTTTTCTGATTATAAGAAAGCTTGATCAACATTTCTTTGTTCAACTTGCTCACTTATTCACTGAGGAATGAAGGGATCTAAGTTAATAATTTTCAAGTGATTTGCAGGGACAATTTATCTAGTTTTCTTCAGGCCTACATTAGCCTTCCATTCTTTGTATTTTGATTTACATTAAAGAAATTATTTCTTGCCAACTACAACCAGGCTCCTAAAATTTCCTCTAAGGCACTATATCAGGTGATGTTTTAATCATTTCCAACTGCATTAACTTCTCAAAATTAATCTCACATTTCAAAAGGTTATTTAATGCATACAACAAAGTCATTTTAAAAAATCATATCTTAAAATTTTTATTTGCTAGAAAATTATTCAATCTCTAAGCTCCTCTTTCAATTTAGAATTTTCTGTGGGTCTGCATTTTGGAAGTGTCACAGAAAATGCATGGATACCATTAGTTAGCCTACCTATTCCTTTTATGTGTCTTCCCTTAAAGGATGGAGTTGTGGGTCTGAAACAAAATAAAGGAGGAAAAGAATTAAGCATATTTTCCAGAATTCCTGAAAAATGTTTGACAAATTAAATAAGAAAAAATAGGCGATACATTTTCCTCATTCCTTCCTCCTACCCATGACCCATTTTTTATTTTTTAATTTCTTAGTTTTGTTTCAGCTAGTGGAACTTTATCTGTTTATATAAAGGATAAATGTATATATTTATAGATATAAAGGATATGTAAAAATGTAGAAACTGAAAAGTATTACATAGTTTGCAAATGTATTTTAATAATTTACAGTAAATCTCATTCATTCTGGCCATTAACAGATTTTGAGGTCATTTTGAAAAGAGATCATGCAGAAATTTACTTTTGTGTTTTCAGTTTCTTCATTCAAAATGCATACTATTGGTGCTAAGACTGAAAAGAATGTTTAAAATATACAAAAAAATCCAAACATATATAATGTAATTTAGAAGCAATATTTATATGGTCTGTAAATTCTCTTAAAAATATATTTTGATCACTATTTCAATATAACTAAATTTCCTTACTATTCCAGTGGGCCCCACCAGACTGCCAAAAGGGTCCAAGACAAAAAAAAAAAACAGGTTAAGAACTTTAGATTTAGCTTGCAACAATTTATATGCTAATTGCAAAACTTTGGGCATCATTGTAGTCAACTAGGTAGGGTTACTGCAACTACTCAGTGGTAATAAAACTGTGTTTAGCTAAGATATTGTATTAAACTCAGATTTTTCACTAATTCAAAAGGACCTTCAAGTTAGTCAAATTGTTGAGATGCCACTACAAGTAATGTTCTCTAGGCAAAATTTGAAGATTGTACCTTGTATGTGGTACAATTGGAGGTGTATAGTCTTCAGTACAAGACAAACCTGGTCCATTACAAAATGAGACGTGATTTTTTAAGACATTGAAATATGTACCTTTGTATATACAATAAAAGATCATAAAATGACCCATATTGACTTATCAATTAAAAACAAAGTTTCTAGAGAAAAGATGAGGAAACATACTTCCCTCCTTAAGTAGGAGATATAGAAGACTACAAAATCTCGCATACTTTGTGAGATGTGGACAATATGTAAATCATTTTTGCCTTATGCATTTCTTTGTTACAATTCCAGAGCAGGGGTGATTATATCTAGAGATTACCGTGATTTTAAAACAAACTAAAATATATAATATAAATATACAAACAGTAATATTTTAAAGTAGCCTAGAAAGTTGTACTTCTGAAAATTCAGACTCCAAATGAAAATGAAAAATAATTGATGTCCCTGTCACAAGGAGGCAACTGCTTAGACTATGATCAAGTTAGGGCACAGTAATAATCTTTCTCTAATCAATGTTTCCTTTGAATTTCTTTTAATCTTTAGAGGGGTTAGTTTCAATGTTGGTAGCAGTTAAACATTTTTTAAATTGCTTTCTCCCTCTAAGATTATAAAAGCCTTGAGGGCAGGTCTTTATTGGGTATTGTTGTCTTAGTTTTTCAAGTCTTCATTAAGCACTTAAACACCAATTAAGAATAGAGGAATGATTTATTTAGGAACATTTGAATCTGAGGACCTAGGTCTGTCTTTATCTTTGTGATTGTGGTCTAATGTTTAACCTAGTTGAGCCTTAATTTTCTCATCTGCAAAATGAAAGAAGTAACTAAATGACCGCTTCCGGGCCAAATATATCAGTTTGTTTCCCTCTACCTCTCCATTCAATTTACCTGCATCGACATCGGAGGTGTGTCCATTGCTAAAATGTTTGCTTTAAAGAGTGGAGAATTCTTTAGGAAATGCTGCAATATACATAATTATCTTATCTTTTTAATTCTGAAGAAATTTTTCTCTTAAGTTCTAATAGGTATTTGAAGCCACATAATCTGGTGTAGAGCGTATTTCACTAAACCGAATTAATTTAAATGTAAAATAATAGAAAACATTTCCCCACAAAGTTTGGGTTTCTGAGAAACCAGTCTCTTAGTGCTATTAACAAAATCCAAAAGAAAAATATCAGTCGATGGTTTCACCTGTTGAGAAAGGACAAGAAACAGAAACAGAATGATAGAGAAGGGATTCCTCCTCTTCTATCGAAAAGCAGATCTGAGGTTGGGGAAGACAAGAGAGATTCTCTCTTTCTCTGACTGTCTATACACATACATATTTACATACATGGGTATGTATATGTGTATATATATATATGTGTGTGTGTGTGTGTGTGTGTGTGTGTGTATACTTACATTTAGTAACGAGATGGAGAGAAAGGGAAGAAGAGGGCAGGAAAAGGATGAAAAGGCGTGAGACCCGGGACTGGGGGGGCTGGGGGTGTCCCAGGCAGGGGACAGATAGCCGCACCCGTGCACGCCTCGCTCTCCGCCAGCAAGCCAGCAGTTTCACCAAACGCCTTTCCCTTACTCAAGTACAGAAGAGTAGAGTTAAGGAGTATGGGGATGGGGGTGGTGGTGGGGAACATATGGAAGGGGGCAGCCCTGGGTCTGAGGAATTCAGAAACCAAAGGAAGAAAATGCAAAGGAGAAGCCTTAAGCAAAAAGTACAGATGCAAAGGGCAGGGGCGGGGGGGGGGGGGGGGGGGGGGGGGACGACACAATAACAGCGCACTAATCCTAGGTTTTGCAAATTGTGTTACTCCTTTGCTTACCCAGGTCTCCCTCTTTCCCGCGATCTCCCGGGAGCCCTTAGAGAACTGACCCAGGAGCTGCATTACAATGGGCAGCTGAGGGTGGCAGTTTCCAAGTGGCCTCCGGGGGCCTGGCGGATGGCTGAGAAGTAACCCCTCCACCGCCTGTTTTCTTATTTCTCTCTAGAGCCAGAGGGCCACTGAAGGAGACAGATCCGTGCGGATGCGCGCACACGCACACACACACACACACACACACACACACACACACACGTGTCCCCTTCAAGGAATATTAATAGGGGAGTAGAGACGCACGCACACAGCAAACAGCTGCTCTCTCCATGACAATACCATGTTTATTTGGTGCTGCATGTTTACATACAGCTTAAAATTATTTTGCCACTTCCCTCATTGCCCCTGCTTTCCCTCCCCCCCCATTCCTATTTGGCTCCTTTAGCTCCTGTCTTTCGGATTAATTCACTGTAAAAAAAAAACCAAGCTCAGTATGAAACATCCCCTTCGTTTTCAGATTCTGAACGCTTTATTACTTCAGGGAATGTGATTGGGAGCAGGAGGAGAGGTGGGGGGTATAAGAAAAGGAGGAGGGGGTTAGAGAGAAAGAGAAAAGACACTGAATGACTTTGGAGGGGGAGGGCAAAAGGATTTTCTCTGCTGGTAGACAGAAACAATTATATATATACTATTAGTAACAAAATTTACACACACACATACACCCTTTGATTGCATCCGTCATACAACTGTTCCAGAAGTGCAGACGGGCCCGGCTCCCAGGTCTCTCTCGCGGGCTTAATGAGGTACACCCAGCCCCGGCTATTGTGCTGCACGGAAAGAAAAGCACCGTGTTGGCAGCTGCGAGCATCAACTACCAGCCAGCTTAGCCCTGACTTGAAGTGGATTGTGTGCCTTTGGAAGTATCTTAAGCTAAACGAAATCATCAATCACGGAAGATTTGAGGCAGGGCCATCACGGGGGTGGGGGGCTGGTAGTAACCAAGTCATTTTCTCTAGTCAAATGACAGCGCAGATCAATTTCCTCTCTACCTCCCCAACCAACCAACCCCTCAGCCTTTTTACCTTTTTGTTTTGCTTGGGTGGATCCCTCTTCCCTCTCCCTCTCCTTTCTCCTCCTTCCTTCCTTCCTCGTTCTCCTCTCCACAGTACACGGTCCGCCTCCCCCCCCCCCCCCCGCCGCCGCGCCCCCCCTCCCGGGGTCTGAGTGCTCTTTGATTGTTAATTTAAATGTATTTCTGATTGGTTAACGTTTTCTCCTTTTTGTTGTGATTATTAGAGATTCTTTAGCCCAGGCTTCCCCAGTTCTGCGCCCTGCAAAGCAGTTTTGAAAAATTAGTGCAAAAAGCATGACAAAGCACTATGAGGTTGCCATGGTAAGTGTACTTTTTAAAAAAAATGCAATTTCTTCTTGTGATTTTGGTTCGTGGGTTGTTTAAAAAGACTCATTACCACATAAGGCTGGGGAACGATAAGGGCAGTTAAACAAAAATCCAATAGATTTTATTTCTCTTTACTTCTTACTATTGGGGTGAAACATGTCGTTTTTATGTTTTATATTTGTAACTCAGAATCTGAGGTGATCACCAGCCTGATGCTAAATTGGGGGGATAGACGGCATGAAAACGAAAGTGGGCGTGATGAGAAAAGCAAGAATTAAGTTTTATTGTCTAGCTTTATATGGTTCCTTGCAAGCTCTATTTTGCTAAATTCAACCCAGTGGTGACTGGGTCATTTCTGATAAAAAAAATGCTAGAGAGGAACACTAAGTAGTTCAAAAATTCTTTTATTTCCTCTCTTCAGCTGCAGTTACACATCTGGTCTTCTCTATCCCCTATTTGGTTTAATCTAGGTTACATGTAAAGATTAGGTGCCATCAGGGACCTTTAGCCTTAAAATGATGCACCAAATAATCAGTTCTGAAAGTAAAGGACCTTTGGGGTTTGGAGGGGAAAGGAGAAAATGCTTCTTTCACAGACACACCCTCTTCCCGAAAAAGAAAAGAAAAAGTAACTAAATGGATGGTTTAAAAGCATCCTTATGTTTCCCCCCTTTCATTTATTTGCTTTACAGAAGAATAACTGACAGATTTGGAGAGATCTCTTGTTTAGCCAGTTACAATAACTTCAACTTAAGCAGTGATGTCAAACTTAGTGTGGTGAATAGCAGGACCTTTCACATTCTTTAGAGAATTTTATTATCTTGTGGAATATACATTTTAGAAAAAAAGAGTTAATTGCTCTCTTAAACTTTTCTCTTTGGGAATTTACTAGCCTTTTATGTCGTCAACAGTTGTTGCCATGGAGATAACTGATGCCCTATTATAAGGGACCTGTATAATCAGTAAAGCACAGGGCCATCTATTCTTTCATTTCTGAAATATGGGATGGAAGAACACAAAAAAGTTTGTGTGTTTAATTTGAAATCATTTATGAGCTTCTGATGAATAATGAAATGCACATAAACAAACACATACGTGAATGTCCTTCGGTTCCTATTAGTTGCAGACTCTGGAAAGGACCTCACAGATCTACTCCAAGCCCTTTATTTTATTTTTTTTCAGCGCCAAGACATTTTCCCCCTAAAGCTACACTTATACAACTAAATCCTCTCAAAGGTCCTCCAGATCTGAGCTGTCAAATTGTTCTTTTCCTCGTTTTTCATTTTAATAATGATAGACTGATTTCATTTGTTGGATATTTTGTTGTAACAACATTTGCTACAACCTGTAGTTTTATGGCTATATAGCTTTCCATAGGAAACTGTTGTAATTTACCAGTAACCTTATATTCCTTACCTTCTAAACAAATCATTATTTCTTTTAATCCTGCTACTTATAACTTAAATGGATGTAGCACTTTTTAGTTTATGGGAACTTTTAAACTGAAGTTATTACTCCAAACTATTAGCCCATTGGTGCATGGGGAAAAAAGTGACTGTTGCCCTTCAATGTATATTTAGGATAAACTTTTCAAGGCATGAGAATAATTTGTGATAGCCAGAATTTAAATTTAGAGTTTTTTTTAATGAATTGATACTTTTAAACACTAAGCAGTTAATTAAGAGTTCAATGTCAAATCTTACTATTATTGTCCCAGTTGATGAGAAGGTATATTTACCTTCAGATGGAACATATTTAATTTTATAGCTATCAGTTAACAAAAGTATCATCATAAAGTAAATAAACACCATAAACTAATAAGTTGAAACAGTTTAACCTGAATATTTTATTAAATGAAGAGAATCCATTTAAAAATGTACTTTTAATTTTAATACTCTACCTCTGTGTGGATGAAAATATAATTATAGCCGAAAACAGCATAGCAGAATAATTTATTTAAAAAGACAACTCAAATTCTAGACATTCATTATAATAAGCATAGAATGAAGTGCCATTCTATTTAATGGAAGCACAGCCATCAACAAGTACTTTTATCCATGTACTATACATAAATCTGTATGTAGATACAAACTTAAATATACTCTGCCATCTGGGAAGATTTTGAGTCCCCCAGATATTATAAACATAGAGATTTCTTTTCATTTGGACTGGAAACTAATCTATTGTCTGATAGGTTTTGTTATTTCCATATCATTCACTTTTTTTCAGAATTCCAATTATAACATTCTAATAGCAACACAGAAGCAGCAAAGTGGCTATATGCTCTGATGCCTTCTCACCACTGACCACAGGAAATTTCCTTAAGTGAAATAATATTATATTAATAAGAACCAAGACCTAAGCATTCTCTATAAGGTAAAACTTAATGCAATAGTCAATAACTGCAACCTGTAACATATTCAAGATTCTCTTTTAGAGTGATCAGTTTAGTATCTTTAGGAGAAAACAAAACACTAGTAAACTAAGAAGGGATGGAAGGGAGAAAGACAAATATTATTTAGTTATTGTATTTGCTTTTATTAAAAAACAAACAAGCAAAAAGACCCTTGATATCTAAGGCAGCAAAATAGAAGTGAGGGAACAGAGTCAAAGTTAAGCTGATTATAGCAGTTAACAACATAAATAAAAGTAATAAAAAATGAAGATTAAAAAGATTGCCATATTTAATAGAATATACAATTAATATTTTATTCTGTGATTTTTATTATAAACTTTGATCAATCAAAATGGAATAAAAAAGTAAAAATTAAATAAGATATTCTTGCTTAACATAAAAAGTATGAATCCTAAATTAGAAAACTGTGAGAGATAATATAATTACAGTTTAATGCAAAAGGGAATTTCTATCAGTTTTTTGGATAATCTTTAGTGCTAAAGATGGGGAGAGTTTTCTTTTTTAAATACTCATCTATTTGGTAAAATTCAAACTGTATTAAGACATATGCACTAAGTTGGTTTTGAACATATGGGCTTAGCATCCCTGGTAAATATATGACTATTCAGTCTGTGAGTTAAAAGCAGAAATACTATTTCTGAAAAAATAGTACACGTATAACTATATGTATTAACATAAATGTACATATAAAACATGGCATATAACAACAATTTCATAAAAGGAAAAATTTATAAAAAAATTAAGTTGTGTTCATTAAATGACCTAATATAAAGCAAACTACAGCTGCTTCAAAGAACAACAGAGTATTGTGATTTTCATTAATGTGAAATTAAAAAATTTTAGGATCATTATAAAGTTTAGGTTATTTTAAGATATCAGTTTTTACCACTTGATTGCACAAATCTTCTTAATGGATATTTTGATCCTTTAGGTTAAGTTTTATTCTGATACAAACCAAAACGATTAATTAATAAACCTTAACTTTCACTGATAATAGCCACATTTCAAGAAAAGAAGTTCTCCATAATAAAATTCTTTGAATCAAAAAAGTCTATATTGTAGTTATTCCCAACAATAAATAAATAAAATCCAATAGGAGAGATAAATAATCTAAAGCTTATTGTTTTCTTCTCTACAAATAGATATGTCATCTTAAACAATGGGTGGATGGGGGGGGGCCGCTAGGTGGAGCAGTGGATAAAGCACCAGCCCTGGAGTCAGGAGTACCTGGGTTCAAATCTGGTCTCAGACCCTTAATAATTACCTAGCTGTGTGGCCTTGGGCAAGCCACTTAACCCCATTTGCCTTGCAAAAACCTAAAAAAAAAAGCTATAATGAAAAAATCAAGCTTATAGAGTTATCAATGATGAGCTGTTAAAATAGAAATTTATCTATAAGCTAATAACTGCAATTATTCTTAAGCAAAAGCTTCAAGAATCTTTCAGTGCTAAAAATTCATTCCATTCTAGATGCTTTTATTATTTTTAAAGTTATATTTCTACTAAAATGAACCCCCCCCCCCTTTTAGAGTGGAGAATTTAGGTTTTAGGCATGAAATGGATTGGTCTGTATATTTTTTAAAATTTGTGACTTTCATGAAACATTCATAAATGTTTATAAATTTTTCCTTTAAAATGAATTACTCATCTTTATACTTCTACACTTTATAAATATCTTTTTAAACTCTCATTTTCACAGTACCCTCATTTTCTTCACAAATAGGATTGATAACTTTGTTCTGATTTGTTGTTTACTTCAAGCCACTGAAAAAAATTTAGATGATTCCTATATGGATTGTGCTCAAATCATGAGTGTTTTTCTTCTCTCTGCTCCTTTTAATTGCTTTCTCAGATATGAAGCTATGATTCTTGCATTGGTTCAATACAAAGTTATGTATTCTGAACGTTGAACTCGTGAGTTTTCAGAGACTTTCAGAATATTCATAAAATGGAAAAGTTTTAATTATAATTATATAGAAAATTATAAATAAATAAATTATAATTAAAATAATTATTCAGAAAAGAGGAAAGCAGGTGGAAGCATTGTGGAAAAAATACTCATTGACTTTGGTATCAATCTGTCAATAATATTAAGTACCTAGTATAATTTGAGGCACTGTTCTAAGTACTGGCAAAAGAAAGTTCCTGTTCTCAAGATGTTCACAGTTTAATGAAGGAAAAAATATCCAAACAACTATGTTCCAAATAGCTATATAAAAGATAAATGAGATATTATCAACAGAGGGAAGACACTAGCATTAAGTAGCCAGAGAAGCTAGGAATTTAATGGAGGATCTTCTATGAGGCTTAAAGGATTTGAGTTCAAATTCTGGCTCTGAATCATTACTTTTGTGACCTTGAGCAAAATTTCCCACCAGTGCCTCCGTTTCCTCATCTGTAAACAGAGGAGATGAGGGGTGAATTAGAACTGTTTCCATCCCTAGGTCTGTGAACTTATGACAAGCTAATTTCACATTTAAAAGATGAGGGTAAAAAAGCTAAATGCATCAAAGGTCATTGTAATGTGAATTTAAAGAAATGAATGTTCACAGGAGTACTTCCCCTCCACCTATCCTATACATCCTGTGATTTTGTCAGTCTTGGGAATTCTTTTTAAAATTTTATTTATTGAAGGCAGTAGAGTTAAGTGACTTGGCCAAGGTCACACAGCTAGGCAATTATTAGGTGTCTGAGGTCACATTTGAACTCAGGTCCTCCTGATTCCAGGACTAGTGCTCTATCCACTGTGTCAGCTACCTGCCCCCAGTATTGGAAATTCTTTGTTGTGGAACATCTCTTTATTGGTGTTTATCAGTAATTTGTAGAGAGTCAGAATTAGTCCCTGCATCACTGAAAGGATAAGTAGCCTGCTCATAGTTTTGCAATGCCAGAAGTCAGACTTGAGCCCAAGTCCTTTCCAACTTCCTTTCCAATTATCTATGATACCCCACTGCCTCTCTAAGAAGGCGGCATTGAAGATATTTAAATATCAAAATCTTGAAAAAAAAAGTAACCAAAATCATAAATAATATGGGGAAATGGGGCTTTTGACTCAGGACACCTAATTTAGAACATACTTCTAGTCCTTTCTGTTCTTTAGCAGGTGGAAACAACAGAATTTAACAACTAATTAGTAATAATATTAATTAAAATAAAAAGTGACCCAGATGGTGAACTAGGGTGAGATTTTCCCTCAAGCTGCCCAGGTCCCATCTAATTGGCAGCATCTTCAGAGGTTCTTATTTGGTACTTCTTTCAGAGGCTTAGGTTCTCTCTCTACCACCACAGAAGAGGGTATGTTTTAAAATTGTGGCCCTATCAGTGTGTCTTACTTTACCCAGGCAAAAAAGAAATTCCTAGTTATATTTCTTAAAATAACTAAATTCTACTTAGGATTCATAAAGCATTAATTGGCATAATAAAAATTTAGCACAAATAAGACCAACACTATTACCTATTCCCTGAAAAATTGTTAGGGTCAATGAATTGTTAGTTCACACACACACACACACACACACACACACACACACACACACACACACTCAACAAAAACACTGTAAAATTCCTGATTTATTGTTTATTACTTCATTATTGTTAAATTTGAGTTTTGATTTGAATAATATTAATTTGATGTCAGAGGGCCTGGGTTTAAATGTTGACTTTGCCACTTATAACCAGTGTGTTCCTAAGCAATGAACATCCATTTGAACTTCAGATTTCTTGTCTGTGAAATGAAGGGGTTGAACTAAATAGCCTCTCTGGAACTTTATGCCTCTAAATCTATGATTTCATAAATGTTTTAGTTCTAACATGGAATAAAATAATGTATTCTTTTAGAAGATAATGATTTCTCTTCTTTCAAATGAAGAGATCCATCATTTTTCTTTATGAAAAGATCAAATGTAATTAATCTTCATATGCAGAAATATACTCCCCCCAAAATTTGATTCTCTTTTACAAGGACAAGGAAAGGTAATTTGCAGAGGAAGTATAAATTAGTGGGTAGTTCAATGTAAAGTCTTCATGATTAGTGTATTTTCTGAATATGTGCTGTTTTACAAATGTGAGCCATGCTTAGAAAATCTTTAACAGGTTGGTTGTACATGTGTTTTGTTGCTAGGATTAAAATGAAGGAACCTTAGAAGTCATCTAAACTAACTCTAGAATTTTACATATGAGGACCCTGAAAATCATTGATTTGCTCAAAGTCACACAGGTAATCATGCTTTACATTGCAAGATTGTGATTTTCATGCCTTCTATAACAGAAAAAAAAACCTGATAATCTTGTGGAAAACTATAGAAATATAAAAATTATTGAATCACATAAAAGTTGATGGATGTTATCTTTGAATATCATGACAATTTGTTTGGAAACGAAGCAGTAATTATTTTTCAAGGAAATAATATGGGTATTTTAAGAAATGGTTCTCTTAAATGCAAAAAAAAAATTGGATTTTGCTTAGTAAGAATATAACCATTGACTCCAGAATTATAACTTTCTTTTACATCATTATTACATTTTTACCTCCAACTGAAGGAAAAAGGAGTATTATTAATGGGAAATTTTCCTTACATATACTTAGGTTTCCTACTTTACCAAAAAGATCATCTAATGCCTTGAAAAAATGTGAAAATAACTGTTCCTACAATAGTTCATATTCATAATTGTTTTCATCACAAAAAATACATAAAAATCTTTTAATGCTTTATAACTTTAATGCCCAATAAGATTATCATTATAAACTTTGCTTTCTTAATAAGTGGGATAGTCTGTTTTTACTGGGAGCTTCTCCAGGCATCCATTGCATGCTTCCATGTTATAAGTTTTAGGAAAATCCTCTCATCATTGTTATATGTATGATTTTATAGGAAGGAAGCGTGCAAAATACTCTTGAACTCATTTTATTTGTGATTTTGAATAGCTTTCAGATTAGAATGATTTCCCCCCGAAATTTTATAGGCTTGCCCAATCCAGCTGTATATTTTATATGCTAATGTAAATTCTATTTTTGTTCCCCTTGGGGGTTTAAGTGATTATAATTGTTGCTCTTCAAAAGCCAAACAGATGATGATTGCTGCTTCAGGAATATACCAAAAGAAACTGGCTTTCATTAAACCTGCTCATCCACTTCATAATTATCTCCATTTTATCGAGCTAAGAAGCAGGAAAATGGCAAGTACAGTTCATTGAAGCCAGTTCAGTTATTTAAACATTACTTTATTGAGCTAGCAGGAGATGTTAATGGAGGGGAGTGTTTTTTATCCAACACTGTTATATAGCCAGTAGCCCAATGGCGCTGCCATCTGGGAGACTATGGCAGACTATGACTTGAGAGTCAGAGGAGAATCAAAGTTAGAGACCACAGGCAGCTAAGTCCAGGGGTTGATGGATGAGCTGTGTGACTCTGATGAGGGGTTCAGACTACCTCTAGTGGATGCAGCACAAAGTTGTATATTGACAGCTGTTATGAAACATTTTATTTGCCTGTCTTCTAAACTGGAAGTAGAAAATATAATGAGGCTGTATTCAAAGTGAATACATTAGTACACAAATTAAAATGTAGCTTCCTGGGAAATACAAAGACCATACTGACAAATATTTAAAAGATGATCCTTTACATGATTCAAAATATGACACTTGCTTTCAAGGAGACTCCTGCAGAAATTAAAAAAAAAGTAATATCACTTAGGTTAATCCTTTAGTCAGCTGATTTTCATAGGTAGGTACAATGAGGAGGATGTTTCTCTACCCTCCACTCGGTGACTTTTTTCTATGACAGGAATATTTTAAAAAATGGAAATTCAAGCTGCCAGCTATAGGTGAGGAATTCCAGAAAGAGTTTTCTTCCTTCTATAGATCCTAGAGGGGGCCCATGGGGAAGATTAGAATATTACATGCGTTTAGAAAAGTAAAGAAAAAATGAATCTTTGGGGTCTTTGCTGCAATGATATTTTTCTTTTCCTTTTTCCATGTCATAGTTTAGCAAATTGAGTGCCTTTTTACATGATACTAGTTAGCTTGAATATTGACAGTTAAGTGTTTGGGGAATCATCATAAAAAAAACAAAACAAAACAAAATAGAGGTTTTGCATAGCTCTGAAAAGACAATATTTTTATGATGTATTAAAGTATTATAAAATTGATAAGAAACTTGTGTGTGTGTGTGTGTGTGTGTGTGTGTGTGTGTGTGTGTGTGTGTGTGTGTTGGCTATTTTTCTTCAATTTGGTTGTCCACATTGTTTTTGGTTTTGCATTGTTCCTATGGTTTCCTAATGATAATGGAATTCTTGGTTTTAAAAAATGTTTTTCCCCCCTCTATCAATATAAAAGACTATTTTATTGTGGGGGGGATAGGGGGAAGAGTTGCCTGGGTCATTGAGATATTAAATGACCCTAATGCCTATATGTGGCAGATAGGAGACTTGAACCCACAACTTTGTGATTCCGAGACCGGATTTTTATTTTCTATCTCACATTGCCTCTTGCTCTTATTTTATTTTTCTAAATAGTGTCTAAAAATTAGAACAATTTGACTGCAAAACCATGTAAAATTAGTAGACTGAGTATCATGGAATCACTGAATTTTATAGCTAGAAGTAAAATTTGAGAATTTATCTCAATATCTCTTCCTTACCCCATTCTTATTTTAGAGATAAAGAAAACATAGACCCAAAAGAGGGAATGGCATAACGAGACCTCAGCTTTTCTGAGTATTATTCTCATTTTAAAACTGAAGAAATAATGAAGTACTTAAGGTCACCTATAATGTTTAGAGGAAAGTGTACTGTATTTGGAGTCAAGAAATCTTGTGTTCAGTTCTTATCTCTGACACTAGCTTTGTAACTAGGCAAGTTAGTTAATCTCTCTAACCTTTACTTTTCTTATTTGTAAAATGGGGATATATTATCAATAGTACTAATTCTCAAATTTATAGTGAGTATCAAATTTGTATAAAACTTGAAATGTTTTTCAGGGGTGTCCAATCTTTTAGCTCTTCTGCTGCTTCCCCACCCCCAATTTCACCTAATAAAAACTCTTCAAAGTTTGAATACAGAATTCAATACCCATTCATGAATACAATGCAACCCACATCACCAACAAACACTGCTACATATTCAGAGTGACTCCTGCTTGGAAGAACTAGGAGGTTCAAAGTTTGGATATACCTTTAGAGCCAGGATGCAAAATGTCTGTTGTTTTTACTATAGTAACATGACATTATGTTGCAATGAGATTTTGCTGCTTTAACCCCTTTAAGGGTGATGCCACCAAAAGACTACTGGGCTTTTGCATGAGTAAGTACCATGGTGACATGTAGATTTTTGCATTTTTAGAACAGAGGGAGAGAATAACAATAGCCTGAAACTCTCCAGGTCACCACTGAGATTTCTTTAGCTCTTGTATGGAAGTAATCAGTCAGAGAAAAATTGCTTAGTTGATACACTAGGTAAATTTGTCTTCAGGCCTCCAAAGTTAGTTATATTAGCTAACCTATATTCCTCTCATTCTGATGGTGCCTTTTTTATCCCCAAATACTCACTGAAGCCAGAAATTTTTATGTGCCTCCTCCCCTCCCCCCATTCCCATCCCCCTGCTTGGGAACTTAAAGAATTGCTGAACACATTTTGCTGAACACATTTTTTCAGGTCTTTCTGACTACAGTCAAATTTAAGTTTTGTCACCAATGGAGTGAGAATTAAAGTTATCCTTGACACTTTCTTGCAGAGGTGTGGAAGACTTTCGTTTCTTAAGAATATGAAAGATTTCAAAACTTAAATTGGGACTAGATTTTCATTTTGTGATGGTGATCCCAGTTTGTTTTGGGCTATTCTGACTGAATAAAATCTCACATGTCTATGTAATATAATAATAGTACCTATCTCCCAGGGTTGCCTTGAAGATCAAATGGGATAATAATTTAAAATCATTTAGCAGTGTCTGGTGCATAGAAAGCATTATATAAATGTTAGCTCCTCTTCATCTCCTTCCTCCTCCTCCTCCTTTTATCAAGTAAAAAAATCTTAAAATATGTGTTGCCTGGTTGGCTGAGATTTGTCTTCTGAAGTCTAGTCTGCCTAACTTCAGAGTGGCTCATCATCATATTGCTTTCTAAGGTTATCAATTCTTCAGTCATTTTTGTTCATTTTCCAGTCATATCTGACTCTTTGTGACCTCATATGGGTTTTTTTTTTTTTTTTTTGGCGAAAATACTGGAGTACTTTGCCATTTCCTTCTCTGGGTCATTTTATAGATGAGGAAACTGAGACAAATAGGGTGAAGAGATTTGCCCAGGGTCACACAGCTCCTAAGTGTCTGAAGCTAGATTTTAATTCAAGAAGATGAATTTTCCTGACAGCATACCCAGAATTCTATCCACTATGCCACCTGGCTATGCTTCAGCCATAGTCATTCTCAAAAAAAATATTTACTGAGTAAATAAGATTGTTGCTTCCAATTCTTGAAATGTATGTATGTATGTGTGTACTTCAGTATTTTACAGTTTTTTTAAATTTACTGGATGTGAATATTCCCATTATCAACAGATAGCAAACACAGAGACTCAAAACATTATTGAGATTCTATTCAAAACCTTTATAGCCTAGGAGGATGTTCCAGAGTTGATGTTTCACTGGAATAAACTTCGAAAATCCAATGTCGGGGGTGGCTAGGTGGCATAGTGGATAAAGCACCGGCCTTGGAGTCAGGAGTACTTGGGTTCAAATCCGGTCTCAGTCACTTAATAATTACCTAGCTATGTGGCCTTGGGCAAGCCACTTAACCCTATTTGCCTCGCAAAAACATAAAAAAAAAAATCCAATGTCACCTCTAATCCATAGTGAGTGATAAATCTAAGCAGGACTATAGTGTAGATAGTCTGTGTATGTATCTATTTAAAATACATTTATATATGCCTATATGTGAAAATAATATTATGATATTTCTAATTAAATAAAGCAACATTGCATATCTAGGTCTATACACATATAATATTCATATAAAGATGAGGATGTACATATACATTCTCAGCAAATTATGAGAGGCATTGTATAGAAAATGGCTTGGGAGTAAGTAGAGAGGGTCAAACCCTAACACTGTCACTTCTTATCTGTGGAAAATTGGGTATGACCCTTTCTCTGTCCTTATTCTTGAAATAGTGGAAGTCTGAAAGGGAAATAAGCATAACAGTAAAATGATTTATTAATTTACATTTAGTTTGCATTAGTATACCTGAAGGAGAAGAAACTGAAAGAGATATTATCAAATACTATAATAAATCCATGACTGGTAGTCTGTGACTTAATTGCTTTGCTAAGATATCTTTTTCTTATATCTTATATCTTTTTCTTTTAATTCAATTCCTTGCTTATTACAGAAAAATAATGCTTGCTTTATATCTATCACAAGCTCATTATCACATTGAATATAATATTTGCAAAACACCCTTAGGTGAATGCAAATCAGAAAGTTGAGTGGAGATTTGTCAGTGATTCAACTGATTTATATAGATAGCATTAGTAGAATACTTTGAACCCATGAGTCTTATTTCCATTGAACATGGAATGAAAACAAAAATATAATCTAAACAATCTGTTAAATGTATGCAAAAGTTAGATGTATTTTATAAGGACACTGTATCTGAAGAGTGAACATATGAGAACAACTTGTCTTGTTTTAGAGAGATGTAGTTGGGACCTGAAAACCTGATTTTTCTTTAAAGAAAAACTTGGAGTAGGTAGAAAGACAGCATTTTATGATGCCACATAAGGATTATTGCTATCACACTACAAACCCAAATATAGCTCAATTGATAAAAGATATCCTTTTAAATTACTGGACAGAGAAAATACTCCATCTTTACATAAGGGTTATCAAGTCCTTCTACCTTTATTCTCAGAGGAAAACTAAGATAAATATTGCACAATTTTTATTTTATTCTATCTGCTTTCTATTTTTTGTGCTAAAAAATTTTTCAGTGATGATGGTTGGGATGGAATGTAAAGTCACAATGAATGTCCTTCCAGGTGAGTTTCTTCTCTAAAAGAATATTAGCAATGAATCCAAATCCTTGGACAATATATTTCAAACTCTTGGGATTTTCAGTTTTAGGACTTGTTCTTTCTGATTTGGACTTGGCACGACCATTTAGACAAGTGATGACTCATGGTAGGAATAAAACTTATTTTTCATGGGTTTACATATCTTTCCCCTTGAAACTGCACCAAAAATGATTTTTAATTGATTTTAATTCATGCCCATTAAATTGGCCAAAAACTGATTATAGCAGTCGTGTTTGCTTTAAAACATTAGACTGCAACGTAAGTCAAATGAGTACATGAGTGAGGGCATTATCACTTTCTGCCTTCTCTTTTTAAATAGTCATATCTAACATCTAAGTCATTAATTCTGTTATATTTTTAAAGACTTAAGACAGTAAAAATGGAATTTGCTATATGTATGATTTTAAAACATAATTTATTGATTTTCCTTCAATGATCCTTATTTTGAAATTCTGATATCAGAAATTCAATTCCTTACCAGCAAAAAAATGAGAATAAAAATAGATGATCTCTTAAGATCATTTCGTTTTACAATTTTATCTTATTATAATGATAATATGATTTTTAAAAGAATTTACAATATAAAATTTGATTAAATGACAGAAAGTTAGGAATTCATTAGAGACAGAGGGTTATGGTGATTCAAGGAACCAATCTTTCATTGTTTGGACTACTACATAAAAAAGTAAATTAGGCATTTCTGAAGACTGTATATTCTATTTAGGTGAGTAGGGTACCCTTTATGGCATCTGAGCAGTACTTAATTGTATGTCACCTATTACAAAACCAAGTTTTGTTTATTTTTTTCTTTTTTAAAAATATATATCATGAAGATGTTCTTTTTAGGGGTAGGAGAGGGAATGACAGCATGTACTTTTAGTTTCATTGATTAAATATTTGTTGGAGAAGAAAGGTTTTTGGGGTGGGAGTAACTCTTAAGTCAGTAACTGATGGATATTAATTGAGAGAAATACCTTAGCATGAGGATCTACAAGTAATAGACAGTATTCATTTTGAAAGGATTCGAGGTTGTTTCAGTCAGGAGAAACTAGTTAGGTTTTTAAGAGTAGACAATATCCCAGAATCTTAGAATTTGAAAGGGACCTCAGCCAATTTGGTCTAATCCATACCTAAAAGATATTTGTTCCACAGCATACCAGACAAATGGTTACCCAGTCTTGGCATGAAAACTCCTAATGAGGAGAACCTATCATTTCTCACAGAAGACCACAGTAATTTTGTAAAGTTCTTAATGTCCCCTGGTAACCCTGTAAAAAATGAAATAAGGTTTGTTCACAAACTATTTCTTGGATGATCCATTCTAGGCTTGTTTACCTCTTTTAAAAAAAACACATCATCCTATATTTTCCTCTTAGCAATGTCCAACAATTATTTCTAGTTCCCATGAAACATTTGAAGATAGCTATCATTTCCTTGCCCTCCATCCACACAACCATTTCCTGAAATGTAACTTCTCCAGGATAAATATCTCCCATTCTTCAAATGTCTTTTGACCATCCTGGTTGTATTCTCCAAATTATCAATTTCTTTCTTACACTATGATGCCCAGAACCAAAAACAATATCATATTGTGTTTTAAATAAAATATAGCCCAGACATGGTCTGACCAGGGCAGAGGAGAGAGGGACTATTACTTCTTTATTCCTGGAGACTGTCCTCATAATGAAGTCCAAGATTACATTGACTTTAGAAGATGTCATACCATACTTCTGATTCATATTGAGTTTGCCATGCAGTTAAACCCCTAAATTTTCAGATAAACTGCTTTCTAATATTTTATTTCATTCTGTTCTCATAAAACTGATTTTTTAATCCAAATATGAGATATTTTTATTTATCCCTATTTAATTTCATCTTATTAAGGTTCAGCCCAATGTGTGTCAGTCTTGTAAAGAGTACATTGTGGATTCTTATTCTATTACTCAGTATGTTACCTATGCTTCCCCGACTTGTGTCCACTGCAAATTTGATGAGTATGTCATTTATTCCTTTACCGAAGTCATTGATAAACCTGTTAAATAGCATAAGGTCAAGCACAGATCTCCAAAAGAGACCTCCTGGGGCAGCTAGGTGGGGCAGTGATTAGAGCACTGGCCCTGGAGTCAGGAGGGCCTGAGTTCAAATGTGGCCTCAGACACTTAATAATTACCTAGCTGTGTGACCTTGGGCAAGTCACTTAACCCTACTGCCTTGCAAAAATAAAAAAAAGAAAAAGAAACAAAAGAGACCTTCCAAATTGCCATTGCAAGTAATAGCTGCATTTTAAATTTGGTCATTCATTCATCTAATTATATTAATATCTGTTCCATCTTTTCCATAAGAATCATATGAGATAAATGTTCAAATGCTTTCAGACACACACACACACACACACACACACACACACAAAGAAGGAAAAATAGTAATTTAGAAGCTTTGCCTTTTCTGAATTATCTGTTATTATCAGATTGACTTCAAGCAGCATTCCTAGACATTCTTTGATCTTTCTCTTTCCCCTAGTATAGCCTAGAACAAAAATCTTTCCCATATAAAACAAAGAACAGTAAACACCCCTTGTGCCAGCTTTTGGTCCCCTCACCAACCACAGCTCCATCTGAGCTTTCAGTCTTCTGATCCTTTTTATAGAATCCAGCCATGCTTATGAATTCATCAGATATTACATGCCCATATTTACATATTTTTTACAGATCTATTTAAAATCCACATCAGTTGCTTTATGAATCATTCCTGCAAATCCACATTTGTCTCTACAAATAAGTTCTTTCTCATTGGAATTTTTTCCTCTTTTGTCTTCAGAATGCCATTCTTTCTGGCTGAAGCATCCTATAAAAGTTTAGTTCAGGGATCTTTATTTTTCCTTGGACTCCTTTTGAAACCTGAGGGTATTGAGGGTATATGACAAACTGTCATGACTTTTCTCTCCTCTAGGAAAGAGAGATCACTTCCTCCCTAAACTTCTCATTTCTACCCCAGCATCCAATTTCTTCTTAGGTGTGAGAGAGACATCCAGTATAGAATTTTACCTCATTGGTTTTGGTTCTTCTATCTTTAGAAAAAAATAAGTTATCATTGACAAGTCAATGTTCTGCTGTTCTATTTAGGACAGAGAGAGAGAGAGAGAGAGAGAGAGAGAGAGAGAGAGAGAGAGAGAGAGAGAGAGAGAGAGAGAGAGAGATCCAATAGATGTTGGTATAATTAAATTGTATCTATGTGATAGGCTTGTTACCTGTTTCTTGAATCCCCCTCTATTTGTTTTTCTTTTTCTGGTGTTCTGCCGTGCATTGGAATGATAAAATTAGTTCCTTTTTCTCTCTAAAGATCTTCACCAGAGGTGGCTAGGTGGTGCAGTGGATAAAGCACAGGCCCTGGAGTCAGGAGTACCTGGGTTCAAATCCCGTCTCAAACACTTAATAACTTAATAATTACCTAGCTGTGTGGCCTTGGGCAAGCCACTTAACCCCATTTGCCATGCAAAAACCTAAAAAATCTTCACCAAAATGTTGTCCATCATACTAGATCTCTCTGGTTCCTATATTTCCTCTTGTAAATGTACCTTCTTAATAGACACTGTTCTGTCCCCCCCCCCCAACTGTTCTGTTTCTTACGAATGTTAGAATCACATTGAAGTCACAAATGTCCATAATACCTGGGAAGCTAAATGTATTTCTTTGTGATTGAACCTCTTGTTATATGCCTAAATTCGGGGCATTTGTGTATAGATATTTAAAGTCATGAATTTTACTACTAATTCTTTTCTTAAACATTTATTGCCTGAGAATGCATGGATGTTTTAGTTGCTCCTTTTCTTCCTTCACTCTAGCTACATTCTAAAATATCTAATTTGGTGGATATATACATGTATGTATATTTATACATATACACATATAGATATGAAACCAATAATAAAATGTTCTATTTTGTAAATTTGATATAACAGATTTATTAATTTGTTGTTTTATTTGGTGTTTGTTTATATGAAAAGTTTATAGTTTATTTAAAATTTTTATTTATGATTGAAAATATTACTGGCATAGTAGATAGGGGTTCTGATCTGGAATCAGGAAGACTGGGGTTCACATATGGACTTTGACAGATCTAATGACTTTGTGACCCTGGATAAGTCATTCAGCCTTTTACTACCCTGAGGCAGTTCTCTGACTTGAGTTCTACTAGTCAGCATCTGGTGACTTTCCTCACCAGGAATTCCTTATACCAATGAAGTCATAGTTCTGTTTCTTCTGTCCCTTTCATTTCCTCCCTCTTCACCCCTTCCACAGAATCCAAATTTGGAGCCCTTACTTTTATAATCCCTAATTCTTAAGTTATTGATTCCTAAGGTAGAGTATTCAATCACTATTACTTGGCACCTGGTCATACGTAATTTCAACGGATAGAGCACTATACCTGAGTTCCAATCCAGCTTCAAATACAATAGAAATGAGGCCCCGTTTGCCTCTGTTTCCACATCTGTAAAATAAAGATAATAATATCCCTCACCTCCCAGGGCCGTGAGAATAAAATGAAGATAATATAGATATTGACTAGAACCTTATGGTATACTTTGTATAAGATCTGAAAACTGGAGCAGTTTTGGAAGGGGCAGAATATTATATCATCTATCAGGTTTACCTACTCTTCATCAAAGAGGTAGTAGGACCTATTGAATAGGATGATGGATTTGGAGTTCGGGAGATCTGCATTTGAAACCCACTTTTTAAAAAAAAATTTATATAGCTTGAGTTTAAAAATTTTCCCCCAATCTTATTTCCCCTCCCCCCACCCCCCCACAGAAGGCAATTTGCTGATCTTTACATCGTGAAACTCACTTCTTGCATCCCCTACCTCTTTGTGTGCTAGGTTAAGTACCTTACTCTTTCTGAGTACAAGTATCCTCATCTGGAAAATGAGGATAATAATACCAGTAGTGCATTTCTTACAGAGTTCTTGTATAGCTCACATTTTGTGATATATGCCATGCGCCTTGAAAAATTTAAAATAGTATATAAATGTCAGTTATGAATTAAATGAATGGTGCTGCTTTTGCTAAGGCACAAAAGAGGTACTGTCTTTTCAAATAGTCATTGTGATACTATAAATTTCACACCATAAGGACTACATCAAGGACCCTTTTAGATTACCAGGGGTTTCTGACCATTCTTTGGGAAATACTCTCCTAGGGAACTGACTGTATTCTCAGATAAGAGCTGGCTGTTCTAGAACTTAGATGGGCTGGCAGAAAGAGTATCTGCTGACTTTTAAAGCACCATACAATATTGACCTTTGGCACTGCTCCAGAGGAGAGCTGGCTAAATGGTTTTATATTTGGAATAGAAATTGAGCAGCAAATAAAGAAGCTGAGTTGACAATTTGTCACCATGTTACTGGTTGAAGATAATACAAAGAATAAAATAATCTTAGATGGATTTCTTAATCCATAAACTACCTGTCGGTAAACTGCATTCCTGTACATAAATGAAATCTTAGTGACTACGAAAGACTTAAGACAATTTCTAAATGTTTGTGTTGCTATAACTGACTTAAAAATGAAAAAAAAAATTCCAGAGGAAGGTTAGAGTCATAATCTTACAGTAAAGCAAAAGAAAAACAAAACCTGCCTTAGTGTCCAGGGACACTGCAAATTTCCAACTAGATATAGAGTAGAAAAATAAAAGGTATTTTATGAAATCCTGAAAGTTAGATTCTCCTAAAATATTCCCTGGAAGCCAAATACAAAATTAATAAAGCATTAACTAACAGATGTCCAAAGATATAGTCTGGTAGACAGCCTATGTAACTGGTACATCAAATATATCTTGAAGCAGATACAAATGGAAAATAAGTGGGGTCCAAAATTGAATAAGTGGGAAAGAGTAAGTTGAATTACATTTGTTAAATTGTACAGTACTTTTTAAGACTCCAGACTTCCTGGGGAAAAAATGTTGTAGCCTTTTAATACCAGTATTCTTTGGAAAATGCTATATGACAGTCTCTGAAGAATTAAAATTGCAAGTCATTCAAGGGGTACTTGCTGAGTATGAATAGGTAAAAGCATATCACCATTAAGGAATGCTCAGTAAAAGGGTAGCAAAATAAGCCATTAGGAATATCCAGGAACTAGGGATAACAAATGGAAAGATAGCATATGTAAAGAATTGATTGGGAACATGAACTGCAAAGGATTAGAATGCATTCTCCAGAAGTTCATATATATTAATATCGTAAACACGTTGATGATGAAAGAAAAGTTAGCATATGAATTGGGGCCCTTGGAAATTCATGAGGGAGATGGACATACAGCAAAATCAAAGAAAAAAGTTTTTAAACACAACAAATTCTAAGATACAATATCAGTTTATAATATCTTGGACTGACTATGCCTCATTCAAAAAGAATGAGGTGGCTGCTATTTGTATTTGTATTTCACCTATCTTTCCTATCTTGGTAGAGCTTGAAAGGATTTAGAGACAAACTACTCTAACCTCATTTTAAATATGAGAAAACTGAAGTCCAGATAGGGATTGCAATTTGCTCAGGGTCACACCAACTAGTTAATCACAGATCCAAGACTAGTTACCAGCTCTGACTTCTTAGACTAATCATTGTTTTCATGTTGCCTTTTCTCTAAGGGGCATTCAAAATACTACCCCCCAAAGTTAGTTTGTGCTGATTAAAATGTCTTATAGATTTCTAGAACTAAGAGAATATAATCTAAAATTTTAAAACAAACTAGACTTAAAGATGTCTAATTTTCACAGATCTGAAATGAAATTTTTTTAAATTATGATAAAATAACCTTATTTTCTTTGTTTAAAGAATGGTTACTGGATTGGTAGATCAAAGAAATCTGCAGGTATAGTGCATTTGGACCCAACTAAGGTCTTTGGCAAATTCTCCCATGATATCTATTCCAGAATCGGAAAATGTGGACTGCATGACAGTACAGCTAGGTGATCTGGAGCTAGATAAATTATTCTAAAATCCAAAGATTGTTGATTAAAGAATTAATGTCAATTGATATGGAGGAAGGTTTCTAGTCAGATGCCATACTCTCTGTGCTTGACCCTATTCTAGCTAGAATTTTAATCAAAAACTTAAAAGAAAAAAAGATTTGGAAGGTATGTTTATTAAATTTGAAGGTGATGCAAAGGAGGGTTGTATAACAATCAAAATTCAGAAAGAATTGTGACAGCCTATAAAGGTGGGCTAAAACTAATAATATGGTATTTAAGTGAAATAAATGTAAAGTCTTTTTTTTTTTTTTTTGGCTAGGCAATGAGGTTAAGTGACTTGCCCAAAGCCACACAGCTAGGTAATTATTAAGTGTCTGAGGCCAGATTTGAACTCAGGTACTCTTGACTCCAGGGCCGGTGCTGTATTCACTGTGCCACCAAGCCGCCCCATAAATGTAAGTTTTGATTCAGGTTACAACATTAATTGCAATAGAGTGTAAGCATTCTAAGGAGCAGATCATGTGGAAAAGACCCGGGGTTTTAAATGAACAAAAACTCAAAATGAACCATAAGTGTGGCATGATACTTCATAGAATTGGGCAGAGGGAGTAGTATAGATAAACTAAACTAGGTTGTATTAAGAGAAGGATGTCTCTAGATAAAGTACTCTGGTATTGCTGATTAGACTATAACTGGTGTATTGTTTTATTTTGGGGAAATTTATTTTAAAAGGGAAATTACAGAGGAGTACAACTAGAATCAGGAGTAGTTGGAAGATAATGTTATATGAAGGTAAATTAAGAGAAATGGGGATTTTTGTTCTGGAAAAAAGTATTTAGTGGAAACAGTTATCTTAAAATATTAGAAATTGTTCAGGAGGGCAGAACTCGAACTAATTAATTAAGGTGATAAGAAAATATTTTATTTCATTTTAAAAAGAACCCTGAAATAAGTGCTATTTGAAAATGAAATAGATTGCTTTGGAATATAGGAAATTCCTTGCCATCAGGAGTATATAGAATGTTGTAGTAGGAATTCCTGTATTGGGTAGGAAGTTGACTTAGATAATTTTAAAGAGATAATTTTAAAAATCTAAAATTCAGTGATTAGGTAAGTGAAAACAGTTTTTTTGATATTCATTATTTTCAATAATAACTTTAAAAATCAGTTCAGTTTTATTCATAATGGTTGAATATTGTCATTGCCCATATAATACAACCTTTTAAGTATTCATTTTTTGAAGATTAAATAAAATTATTCTAGAAAATATCAGTCTTCTATGAGTTAAATAACAACTGACATAAAAGAGTTTTTCTTTTCATTTTCTCTCAAGAAATCTAGAAGTCTCAGCAAGAGAAAAAAAGCTATTTCACAGTAAATGGTGTCAAAATAATTCAAGGAAATGTCTGTTTGTTACTCAAACAGCTTACACAGTCTGTAACACTATTCATTTATGTTAAAGCTTCCAACTCATGTTTACAAAAACTGACATTTCAAAACAGCAGCATTACCTAATTTCCCATGTTGGAGTGAATGTGATCAAATGATTAGGCTATTATTCACTTTACAACTCCATTGCTGTCTTTTTAAAAATTACACATATATATGTTCTTCATATCCAAGCAACAGATTTTTCTCTTTGAACACATGGAAGGGTTAAAAAAAAAGCTGTATGATTTGGCATGCTTGAGAGACAAACTAATACTACAACCTAGAACCATGTATTTTTTGCCCTTTGTGTTACTCATATTTTCTTATGACCATATAATATTCAAACTATTTGACCTGACCTTGAAGGGGGCCTATCTTAACAAATTATAGAATTATAATATTTTTGATGTCTATGAAAGAATAATGTAATAGTATTAATTTTATTATTTTTTTATATTTTCATATGAATTCAGACCTAGCTTTCCAAAAGTGGATTACAACATTCACATAATAGATGAATGAGACAGATAGACTAAAACATTTCAAAAAGACATATATGATAGAGACCTTGTGCAAAGACATTTAATCACTCAGTGTCATAGACAAATCTCTTAAGACTACAAATTGCTTCATATACTTGCTTGAGGATTAAACAAATTAAATTAATGCCCCCCAAAATATATATTCTGTATAAAAAGCACACACATGTGTTTTTATGAAGAACTCTATCTAGATCTCTCCCTTTCCCCTAAGGAATTATGGTTTATTTCATTCCAAGACAATACAACTTCTCATTTCATTTGAACCTCTTATGCTGTCCTTCACTATATTAATTTGATTAGTTATTTAGAGTAGAATTTTCACTTATAAACATCAGAAATAGAAAGCTAGAGCACTATGGTGCAATTTAAACTGCTTTATTTAGAAATAGAAAAATAAGCTAAAATTTTATCTCTGACTCTTTTTTTCTGAAGTTTTTGCAAGGCAATGGAGTTAAGTGATAGGCTCAAGGCTACACAGCTAGGTATTTTAAGTGTCTGAGGTCAGATTTTAACTCAGGTACTCCTGACTCCAGGGCCGGTGCTCTATCCACTGAGCAACCTAGCAGCCCCTCTGACTCTTTTAATAGCTGTGTGGCTCTAGCAAAGTCACCTGGCCTTTCTGAGCTTCATTTTCTTTACCCATAAAATGGGGACAATAAAATTTTAACTTCTGAACCAAGCAATTCTGGTGAGAATAGCACCTTACAAACCTTAAAGGAATGTGTGTATATATATATATATATATATATATATATATATATATATATATATATATATATGTATATATAATATCTATGTATTTGTCTTTGTGTATATGTATACACACATACATATATATGTAAAAAATATATATATACATACGCATATGGATGTGTTACTATAACATTAACAATTTACTTTTGTGAACAGGATAAATAATATGTAAAAAATGTGTGGTTAAGAGGATTCATATCTATATTGATATTCAATTTGTCTTTCAAGAAAGTAAGGAAAAGTGTAAATTTAAAAAAACAGACTTCTTATATTGGGACTAAACTAGTAGATAAGAACAGATCTACTGTTGAACAGTAAAATTATCCACTGTCATTAAAGATCAAAATATTTTTGTTTGTTATACTGATATGACCTGTAATCTATTCATCCTGATTATAGGGAGTTGTTCACTGAGCATGAATGCTAATACAAAAAAAAAAATAAAAAAAAGTAAGCCTACTTATTGCATCAAATTAGACAAAATTAAAACCAAGTATAGTGAATTGCTAGACTGTAATTAAGGAAACCAGGTTTTTTAATTATAGTTCCTTTCATGATCTTGAAAAAGTTAAGACCAAAATGATATGGCCTATCATTTACCACCTGTAACTTGGAACTAATACATATACTTCCTTATTTCTTTTTACAAATATGTAACTATCTTTGACCTCTCAGAATAAAAGACATCAAGTTATATCACTGCCCACCGAAGATACAATGATTTTTGAACTTATGGAAAATGAACCTCTAGAAATATGGTTTGGAAATGTGTTTTGGGTTTTTAGAAAAAGGAAGAGAATTTGACATATTTTGTACACTCTCAAATTATGGTTATAATTAG
This sequence comes from Macrotis lagotis, assembly GCF_037893015.1. Classification (NCBI taxonomy): domain Eukaryota; kingdom Metazoa; phylum Chordata; class Mammalia; order Peramelemorphia; family Peramelidae; genus Macrotis; species Macrotis lagotis. The sequence continues at coordinate 115,414,953 of NC_133666.1, forward strand.
AAGTACAGATATTTACCATATCATATACTTCTCAGGATAATAGAAACCAAAACATTTAACAAATAGATGGAAGATTTATAGAAGAAATAATGATTTAAAAAAAATCTCATTGTTGAATTATAAAAGTTTTGATGAGTTGGGCTGTAAAGAGGCAAAGCAAAATAGCTTGGGGAAAGTAAAGGGCAATTTATTAGAACTTAGTTACTGCTATGACAGTAACTTCCAACTTGATTTAAGAATAAATAGATTATTTAAAGTTTTGTTATGACAATTTCAAAATAGACATTTTGACTTGGTAAAATTTGAAAAAATAAATATATGGAAAATCTCAAGGACAGAAGAGATAGAGGGTATTAAGATAAATTATAATAGATCACATTTATGTTGTACTATGTCAGGACATTTTGTATCCATATCTTTTTTTCTTCCTCAAAACACTGCATGATATAATCAGTATTCCCCCATGTTATAGATAGAGAAACTGAGGCTCTGAGAGCTTAAATAACTTGCTTCAGGTCAAAACGCTAGCAAATGTTGGAGTCTTGAATGGACACTGGGGATTTTTTTTTTATAGTGAACCCTTGAGGACAATTAAACTATGCATAATAGGCTAGAACTTACATAGAAAGTATTTCAAGTGCTTGTACCAAAATCATTACCTCAACATGATGACAAGAAAATGATGGTTTAGAAAGAAGAGCTATCTTACGCATGAACTTACACTAACATGCATTTTTCTCTCATTAAGGGATTCACTTAAGGGCCTGCTTATAGGCACAAACACACATAAAAGAATATGCAGGCAACTAATACAAAGTGTTTTTATACCTGTAAGTATTCAGCAGAATAGTTATTTCAAATGATATGAATCAGATTTTAACTTTTAGATTTGAATTATTAATCTTTTAAATATCCAGGGCCTAACCTTTAGGGTTTAATAATGATTACATTATTTCAGAAAGTACCCCAAATAGAATTTGGATTTTGGAGGGTTTTTACGGGGGGGTTTCCCTCATGACTGAAATTAATTTTTACTTTTTTTACTTGTTTCTAAATTAAAAATGTCCTTAAAGTATTCTTTAGGCACATATAAACCGAGTTTCCTGGTTTAACAAAATAAAAATAATGTTTCAGTACTATTGTTTGGCAAGTAAAGAAGGTGCCTAAAATTTTTAAATGCTAAAACATGATATTAAATTTTGGAAATATATCATTTGTTTTTCCACCTTGTCTATTCACATGCTCCATTACAGAACAGTTTATTTTATAATCCACTTCTGGCATAAAGGTATAGTACAATCCCATCTAAGTGTTATGCTGACAGTCATGGGCCATTCAATTATCTATATAATTATACTTTGTTTTTGTACAATTTTACTTAGGGAAAGTATAACATTTTAAAACACCTACAACTATATTATCTGTTCTTTCTGTTGTGAATAACTCAAATAGTATAGGAATATATACCTGCAGTCTTGTGCATAATTTTCTGAATCATTATTTAAAAATTATCTGAGTAATTACAACAAAATAATAGTATGGGGGTGAGGAGATAGTAACAGTGAGATTACATATTTAGTAAGAGACTAAAATAGGAATAGCTTAAAGGGTTCAATTTTGTAACAAGTTTGGTTCAGAGAAAAAAATTCTTGATATTTCTTTCAAATGAATTGTTTAAACAACTCTGTTTACTGAAACAATTATCTCAGTTTATTGAAATAGCTTTTTATTAGGATTATCTACTCCATAGTGAACACAAAACTAGAACTTTTGTTTCAATTCAGAAGATATAGATTTTTTTTAGTTTTAAGAAGAGAAAAACATGAACATCAAATTATTTTGAACTTGACTTAAATCTCTGTTGCCATAAACTTCATAAAGCTTTATAGTTTTCAGTCTGTTTGCTCACAGTAGGAATTAGTGGGAATAATGGCAAAGATGCCCCTCCCTACCATTGCCAGAAGCAATTTTTAAGACAGGTGAGCTATTTTTTTTTTAAAGAAACAATATTTAATTATAGAAACCCCTTCCTCTGCCTACTGAAAGCATTTTAATGATAGTTTACTTTAGAGGTCTATCAGCAACATGCTGCTTGTGCCACCTGAATTTCAATTTCTTAATTTACAGCTCAGATAAAACAGAATTGAGCTGGATCTGTGCTGCTCTCTACATTGGGTTGGTCTTATCAAGCGTGAAGTTTGGCGCATTGCAAACCTATTCAAGTGATTATCTGTTGAGGACCTCTTGAGCCATCTCCATCTCTGCAGTGTGATGATAAGACAGCTGTTTCTCTAGCTGCCGTGTCTCTCCGGGCCTCAGTCTTCTGGTACAAACTAAGGCTTTGTTACAGTGCCCTGGTGCCGTCACCCTGTTGTGCAAGGATTTGATCTGAACACACAAAAAAGGTGTGTGTGTGTGGGGGGGGGCGGACAGGAGAGAAGAGTAAAGGTGGGGAAAATCAAAGGAAGCAAAGGAGAGAGAAGTTGTTGAGGGGGAAAGCAAAGTGTAGATTTGAATGACTAGCTGGTATGCCCAGTCTTATTATTTTAAATTAAACTTGTATTGCACATAAGTGGAAACATAAATCTTCAATGTAAGAAACAATTGGAAAGCAGAAACTCTAGAGCAGAAAAAAATGTTTCTAGTTCATTGTAAAATGGAGAGACATAAATGAATTGGCTTGCTTAAGTTTTTGAAACATTTTTATTATGATTGGGGACTTTGAATGAAATTTATCATGAATAAAAGAAAGTTTAATGATATCTTTTAAATGATAGATTCATAGTTAAAATCAGATAGTCCTCTGATTTTCAATATCTCATTTCAAATTTTTTCTCCTCTTACTTTTGAAAAATAAAAGTGGGTTTTTTCTCCCGTATCAGCTGCTCATTCTGAGTTAAAAAAATCTGGAACGTTAATGAAAATGTTTACAGACTGAATTATTTGTATATATCTATATCTGTATATCTTAAAAACATATGCTGTCTCCTATACGGCAACTGGTATCTTTCTTAACAAATCCAGACAAATTATGTTTAATGGCATCTGCCACTAAAAATTCTCTGACAGTGTCATTCATTGAAACATTTTGTTACATTTAATTGACCATAATTTAAAGAAACAATTAAAAGCTCTTTAAATGTCAAATGTGAACTCAAAAGTTAGGGTAATTCCTCTTATATGTCTTTCTACCCTTCTCTCTCTTTGGGCATTGTTTTAAAGGGGGATAGAGGAAAGAAAGGAAATGAAGTGTATTTCTAAGTTTACTTATTGAAATTCTATTAATGGTATTTCTGATTTTAAGAATTCTTTACAAAACTGTCTTAGATTAATCTACTTTCATATTAAAAGCTTTTATTTTTTTTGGTAGGGGAGGAGGTGAGAGAAGTGGGAAGGAGGGACAGAGAGAGAGAGAGAATGGGGTAAGGAGAGGGGAAAGAGTAAGGGCCAGAAAGCATATTATTGAGATACTCCCTGGGAATTTGCTTGAATAAAGACATAGGAGCCTATATACATTTGTCTTTCCAAAAGCAAACATCATTTAAATTTATTTTACCTGAGTACTTTAAGTGAAGTGAAAATCATTAATGGGCAAGGAAGCTTCTGTAAAGTAAAGAGGAGTACAAAGGGTGTTTTGGACGGTGGGGGGGGGGGCTGTCTAGAGTGGAGATATTGTCCAGTTTGTCATGATTGTCAAGCACAGAGGAAACCAAATCTAATTGTAAATAGCTTTGTTTCCTTATGGCACACAACATCTTCTACTTCAATCTGATGTGAAGTCTGAAAGATTTCAAAGAGATGCAGTTTCTCTATCTCAGAGGTAGTATATTTTAGCTGAAAACTCTGGCCCTGCAGGGAAAAGTTTTAGGCGGGGCTACTTATCTCTGTCCATGGTCCTACATTCTGCATATTTTCTGTTCAGGGATGTAATGGGACAGTACACACCCATCAAGTAAGTTTTCTCACTGTTTTTGGAAATGGAATATGTAAACTGCTGGAGTTGGCATGTTAATATGTTAAGAAAAGCCATCAAAAAAGTTGCCTATAAATTCATTTATGTGCATCTCTTTTCATTTAGATTTTAAAAGTCATATTTCTAACATTACAAAACAACTCCCTTCCCCCTCACCCACACAATTTATACAGAATAATCTTCCTAAACGGAAAGATGAATATTGTTTTGGTCCAATAGCTTTAAACCAAACACAGTAAGGTAATTTACATAGCTAAAAGGGTTTATTGATTTTTCAGGGTTACAGAGATGGTTTTAGAACCCTTTGGGCTAATTAGGTCTAACATATAGACCTAAAAAGTAGAAAAAAGGACAAAATGAGATTATTTTAATCCAAAGTTCCTTCTCCTACCATAATGATTTAATAACAGCATGTTAGGAAAATATATAAATTGAATTTGTATGTTTTCATGATTTTTGGGGGGGGATCTCAACTTCTTGATATACTACTTCCAACCTCCTGATTTTGACTCTCCCAGTCTGCCTTATGTCTGCCTTTCCCTCCTTCTCTGTTGCTGAAAACCCATAGGGTGTAGAGAACTTTTAAAAAAAAATCTGCTTATTTTTACTATTCTTTTTCTAAAATTGTCATATACAACATCTTCTTTCATAACAGCATCACACAGTAGGTGTTCAATGTTTGCTGAAATAATTTTTGAATATTTGCAAACTGGAATTTTTAAAGTTCAGTTACTACTGGAAAAATGTAAACAAAACTAGTCTATTATATTACTGCTTTATTCTCATATATATATATATATAATTGGCATGTAATAGTACTTAATTAATTGTAAAATTTCATGCTATATGTTAATATCATGTGAGTTTAAAAGTAGAGCCTGGATGGAGACAGCATCAATCAAAAGCAGGTTAATTCAGCTCTTATCCCAAAAGATAAAGTCTATATGGTACATTTGGAAAATAAAGTAGTTATTAATCTAGAAATCATCTAGTAATAGGATGATAGTTAAAGTATTTTAATTGTCAAAACATTATTTTGCTGTTTTTCTAATAAACTAATAAACTAAAGATGCATTGAAAATAACTTTTAAAATTGCTAAAAAAAAAAGCAAAACCAAAACAAAAACCCTAAAAAAAAAAACCCAACCCTCTGAATATAACCTGTTCCACAAAATCTGCAGGAAAGGAATTTAAATGAAAATGAAATATTTATATCTAGTACTGACATTCTGGGGACACAAGCTTTATATTTATTTGGTTTACTTTTCCCCAGTTATTCTCAGTACAAATTACAACCTTGAATCTCTTTTTCTTATCTTTCTGTATTATTATTATTCATCTTCCCATTTATACTCCCCCCAAAAGAGGGGGGAAAGCCCTCTTTGGAAAAGTTCCTCTAATTGTAATCTGCTCATCTCTCCTTTTTATAGACACACATAAAAATGGAGATATGGGGATAACACAGAGCCTTGGGAGGCATGGATATACTTCAGAGCTTACTTGCTAACATGGTCTTTTTTCTGATTTTTCCAAAAACCTCTCACAAAAAACTAGTTATGCTAAGAAAAAAAAATAAAACTTATATATTTTAAACTGCTGAATAATAAGAATCCATTCTTTTATGTTATTAAATGTAAAGAAGCTTAATTTCAAATTATACAACACTATACTTGCTCATACTATGTATTTTTTAAGTTATTGCTATTTCTGTCTAGTGATAAGAAATCATAAATTCTACTCTTTGTTCATTAGAATATATAATCTGTTATAAATTGGTCTTTTTGTATTTTTCCAACAAGATCTTTTCTCCTTTCTATCAGTAATTCAAACATCTATTCAAAGGCAGTAGGTTCCAACTTGAAACAAGAGAGTTTGTAAGTCCAAAAGTAAGATCACCCGAAACTACTATTAAAAAAACCAAAATAATTTTAAAAATAAATCTTGAGATTAGATGTTGTCAGGCCCTCTTTCTACTCAGTAGTTATTGTCATGCCATATAAAAAGAACATGGAGGTTGTTATAAGACCAGTTGGGAAATAAACAGGTTTTCTGTTCTTTTCCATTAATCATTCATAAACACTCAAGGACATTTTCAAGGAACACACTTTTACTTTATATGTGTCTTCCAAATCATTAGGATCTGCATAGATTTGTACCTCCCCTTTCCACCCACACTTCTAAGGTTGCCTCCTCTCTCTCATTTATGGCATTTACAAAAAAAAATAAAAAGCTTTACTAAATAAACACTTAGAGGAGTTCCTTTCAGATTAATTGATATTGGTTATTGAAAGAATTCTATTGTTTGGGTAAGAAAATACTTGGAAGTTAGGATTTTTTTTATGTTATAAAGAAGGAATTCTGATAAAAAAAAAGTAATCAAGTAAAATCTGGCTATAAAACATCAAGGCAATTTCAACCAATATTTATTTATTCACTTAGAGCAGGAAATGGATACCATAGGTAAAGATTTTTTTTTCAGTTTGCTGAATTTTACTGAAAAAAGGTTGGTGGTTAATAAACAAACAAACAAAACCCAAACCTACTCTTGACCCGTAGAAGAGAAATAATGAGTTTCCAAGCAAACTTCTCAAATTCAGAGAGAAAATATTGATGAAGACTTCCCAGCATCTTTACCGTCAGCAATGCATGTGTGGTCCACGAGCTATTCTACTAGCAAATCCATGGGGCTGATTTGCTCCTGTTTTACAGACAGCTGAGCTGTTCTTTTGGGTGTCATAGCAAACTTAACGAAGGTACCAAGGCTTTGCACCGAGACTTGGTCCTCTGCCCCGGGGAATTGAATTCGGTCTGAAAGCGGGCTAAAGGTATATTGAAACTCCAGCCTTGTACAGCATTTCTGCTTTTCAGACTGGTCCTAGAAGGATTCTTCCCTCCCCCTGTCCTTGCTAACAAGGCATCTGCAATACGATCTTTATATGCATATTTTAAGAGACACGCAAGGAATGAATCTGGCGACCAGACTAAGATCCATCAGAAAATACGCCAAAATAAATTACCAAAAGCATGCGGGGTGGGGTGAGGAGTAACGGATGTATATTCCATCATTTCCACGCAGATCAAAGAGAGAGCCACTAGTGACTCATACATACCAAGGCAGATAGTTTAATGTTATTAAGAAACGTGCAAGAGATGCGGCAGTAACTGCAGGGGGATGACATTTCTGAGGCAGAGACATTTGAGAGAGAGAGCGAGAGATCGTGCCAAAGAGCAAACTCTGAGAGTTCAGTTCCAACCCTCCCACGTTGTTTTCCTCTGACTGCTCCATGCATTTCCCTTCGCCGCCAGCATTCAATGTGTACCTCTCGGTCCAGCTTACCTTGAAACGGGACTCCATTGAGTATCCTAGAGTGACATAGGACCGCAGCCAATCGTATCGGGGCTCCTCACTTGGGCGGCTCAGAAGAGCGCGCCTGCACCAATCGCAGCCCCACAGAGATGAGCAAGTTGCGTTGCAGCCGGGTTCGGCGTATACTTCCGCGCGTGCTGCCCGGGATAGGAGCCTGGCCCAGCAGCTGCATACACACCAGTGCGGAGGCGGAGGAGGGCTTGGTGATACGGTTGCTATAAATCTGTGGTCCAGTCCACCTCCCTTTTAAGACGTCCTCCCCCCTTATTTCTGTTCTCATTTAGAGATGCAGCAGCTTACTTCTATAGCCAGCCACTAAAAAGCAGCACGGAGAAAGACATCGGCTTTTTTTAAAAAAAAATACGTTCTTCCCTTTTCTTTGTTCCTTTATTTGTTTCTCTTTCCCTTTTTTTTTGCTTAGTTGAAAAGCAATAGGATAGTGTCTGTCGGTCTCTCTCTCTCTCTCTCTCTCATTCTCTCTCTCTCTCTCTCTCTCCCTCCCCCCCTTTTTAAATACCCCCTCCCATTTCGTTTAGTGTAGGTCGTTAGGAGCCAGAAGCATTTCTTTTTATTTGCTTCTTTTAAGCTGTGTCCACAGTTTAGGTTTCGTGCTGTATTAAGAGAACTATCCAGCTGCTTCTTGCTCATCCTTATTGGGAGAACTGCACCGTTACTTTAAACACACACACTCACACACACACACAACCTTAAGGGAGAAAGGTAAGTTGCAGTTTGGTTTCTTTAATCGTTACTTGCAGCGATTCCCTGGCAAACACAGAAAACCTGTAAGTAAGCGGAATAGCAAGTTAATTGCACATAATTGTTTTTCGCTTCAAAGCCATTGCTCTGCATTATAAGACAGACTTAAATATATGTAAACATTTTTTAATGTACTGCATATTCACAGTCATCACTAGCAGAAAGTAAATAGTAAATGTGGATAGTTATGATCGTACAAATGTGAAACTAGACAGATTGAGAAAGTATCTGGATTGAGGTTCGAAGTTCATTTCATAAGAATACATTTTTAACTTTGGTGTTAGTACTTGCATGCCATTTAGAGAATATGAAGGAATAAAGATCATTAGAAGAAAAGTGTAGTATGTCGAAAAGATACGCCTGGGCTTTCAGATTAGTAGTGATAAACCTCCAAGTTCAATTGTATTAAGTGAATTCATTTTGTTTAGATAACGATTGCTAGATTGAAATACGAGATGAGTTAGGCTTCGAGTTGTAGTTGACCGAACCAAGTGCACGCAGCCTGTCTTTTGGGGGTGGTATAGGGATGGTTCGGGGGGGGGGGGGGCTTGTCAAAATCGATGAATGGCGGAATGCGTAAGATCTAATTTAGGGAAGTTAATTGCCATAATTCGGCCAACACTATTGAAGTTAATTTGAGGGCAGGTTCTTCAGTCTATCCAGCATACGGGATTCTCTTTGTTCTGAAAAGCCTAAATAAGACCCTCTGAGCTGTGTCAGTAAAAAGGACTCTTCTCGAGTGGGTGTTCGCGATACTCAGGAAGCACAGGAGTAGATTTCAACCTCTGTCCTTGGTCCTATGCCTTTGACTTCATGGGCGGGGGAGGGGGCATGAGGAGAGGGGAAACCCCTTCTCCACCCGGTAGGTAAGGGATTCGCTGCAACTACTACTATAGCCTGCCCGACTACGTAGCCCTCTCCCGAACCCCTCCTTCCTCATTGTATCTCCCCCCGCCCCCCATTTCTTCCCAATAGCTATTGTTAAAACTAACACCAGAGAAAGATGGTAAAGGATGTGTATTCATTTGTCTGGTTAGACAGATAACACATTTCGACTGGGGCTTTTTTTTTTTTTTTTTTAGCGTTTTGGTGATTCAAACCTCTCTTCTCTTGCAAAAAGGAAAAAAAATGTAAACCTGGATTAGTATGGGGGAGGGGCTTGAATAGGGACGTGGGGGTGATTGATAGAAGATCCCTGATTTACCCATGAGTAGTTTAAAATTATTGGCACAAGCGAAATTCTGGACTATATGTGCGAATATGTATGGACGAGTGAGGGCAAAGATAGAATATGAGGTTATTTAAAGCTTTTATAATTTTCAGTTCTGTGTGCTCTCCGCCCAATTCAGGTTGTGAACAATTTTTTTAAAGGCACTTCTAACCTTGACTGTATTTAGGAATCTGATGATGAGACAGTGGTGGTTAAAGACTGCAGGCTGTGTCTACGGTGTGTTCATGGTTCTACAGGACCTAGCATTGCCATTGTTGTTCAATTTATGCCCAGCACGTTAGCACATAACCACCTATTTCACATCTGAAAAGAATTAATATGAGAGATATACAACTGTGGTAAATTGGTGGTTGTAAATGTTCCCCATTTTCACTTTCAAGTATTAGTTAAGGAACCTGGTGTTGATGCTGTGTATTTTAACTCATAATTACTAGTTGCAGAGCTAGACTTATTGTGGTAGAATGAGAAAAGAATAGGAAATCATTTGATATTTATGGTTCACATAGTGGATCATAGATTGACTATCAGTGACCTCCCTAAATAACATCAGAATCTCTTCTCCACTTAGGTTGCATAAAATTCTTCACCTTCATCCCTCCTTTATCTACTTTTTTTGTTACATCACTCCCAGAGATGTTTTTAAAGAGAAATTGATCTATTCCTTCAGATTGGACCATCCATTTTAGACCTATATAATGAAGGCTTAAATTTGGGGAACTGAAGAATAGATAAGTAATTGAAGAAAATGCATCTAACAATTGGGCTATCTTTTTCATAAAGGACAGAAATAGGGGCTTGTATATGTGCTTGGAAGGGGAAAACAGTTTAGGGGCCTCTACTTGGGAAGGCCCTTGAGATTTTTTTTTTTTTGGTAAAAGACTATTTTAATTGGATTACACTAGAAATTTCTTCCAGAAACTGATCCATTTGTATTGCTGCAGACCATACATTTTAATGGGGACTTGGAAATCTTGGCCTTGCCGACTCCTTTCACCACCATAACATGCTTTTAAGGTAAGGTAGAGAGAAAATCCGATCACCCCTTTCCCATGCCACCACCAACTCTGCCACCTTTTTTAAGCAGTGCAGAGGTATTCAATTTAACACGAAACTACCAAGTTATAAAATATGCTAGGCAATATTACATTTGTATGTGGCATTAGAGGGAACTATTTTTTTTTTTTAAAGAGCCAGGCCTACCACTTAATAAAGAAATAAGCTAATAAAAACTGGGGCATTCCAAGATTTTTCAGTTAGGATGGGGAGATTTGGTAGAACCATTTTATAATTAATGTGTGCCAGAAAGCACTAAAGGGTATTGTACAAATAGCAAAAAGAAGAAGCTACCAGTTGAGCAATTCTCAAATTAATTAGGTGCAACTCTAAAAACGCTAAAGGTCATTTAGGCCGGAATAGGATTTGGAGCAGGTTTGGTGTGGGATAATCCAGACACTTCTGAAAATGGAGGAGAGCTATCGCCCTCATTTTGGAGGATCTGGGCAGAGTGTCTACAACTCTGCAGGATTCCCTAGATAATTGTAGAGTTCCCTACCTCCCTTTGGCTGTCTACTTAGTCCAAGTAGTTAAGCCCTTTACCTCCCCACCATTAAGAGCATTTCTTCCTGCTGTAGGACCGAGGTGAATAATAAGAGCCGGCTGGAATGTCCGGTTCTTCCCCTACCTATGCTCGCAGCTCCTCCCCGCCCCCTCCCCTTTTGGATGGGGGTGGGGGAGAGTGTTTGGGCACTCCTTCCTGGACCTCACTGCATCAAACCGCATCATGCCCTTGAAGTGACAACCTCGGGCACTTTCTTGCGGTGATTCCAAACGCCTACTGCTCCATCAAGTCTCTTTCCTTCCCCTATCCTGTACCTTCTGGTAGGTATGGCAGGTGATTTTTTTTTTTTTAAAGGAAGGGAAAAGCGAGGGGCTCTTAATGAAAGAACCACAGGTGTTTTGTAGTAATTAAGGGCCGGGCAGGTGGGAAAACTTGCCGCCTTGGTGTCCCCGGTGCTGTGTGTTTTGACTTAGGCTCCATAGGGCGCGATCCGCCTGTGCACAGGATTTTTAAGGGAGAGGCCATTGGCTGGAGTGGGGGCGGGCAGAGAGGACGAGCCTGGGGACGCCCCCTCGTTGAAGAGTTCCCAATTTCCAGGCTTCTCGGAAGGGCGGGGGCGTTTGAAGGATGCGGCGCTGGGCTGACAATGGGGTGAGCACGGCGCAGGATTTCCTACTTTGCATTTGAAGCAGAGTCTAGCTCCCCGCGCAGGTACCAGGAGCTGCTCGTTTTAGCAGTCGGTACTCTCCGGAGGAGGGGAGAGGCGGGGGAGGGGAGCCTCTCTGAGTTTAAAGGAAGGGCAAGCGCCTTTCAGCCGAGTGTGTAAAAGAAGACACTTAACTTTCCTGGCTACAATATAAACACGCCTCAATTAACTCCCTGGGTGAACCTTTTAAATGCGGCAATAGTCTATGCAAATTTGCACCTGGAGCCGGCTGGCGGTTCCCTCCCAGTCCGGGTCCTCGGGGCAGGGGGCGGGTGCGTGTGAGGGGGGTCAGTTTGTCCGAGGCGCCTCGCCTGGTGCACGCCGAGGCAGGGCGGCTCGCGCCTCCTTGGCTGCACGGCGCTTTGTGCCGGCGGGATTCTCTGGAGCTGTCCGAGCCCGCCGCGGCGGGGCTAGCTCGCAGCCCGGGGCTCCGCCTCTTGGCGCTCTTCCAAGGAAGCCCCTCCTCCCCGCCCTTCTACAAACCGCGGGACTCTGCCTCCCTCTCTCCTTTCTCCCTCTCTCTCGGTCTCTCTCTTTCCCAGGCCTCCCTGAAAGAGGAGCAAGAGGTGGGGGCGGGGGCGAGCGAGCGTGGGGAGGGCAGATCGTCAGCATCGCGGGGCGGGGAGGGGAATTGCACGGTCGGCGCCGGCTGGCCCATCCCCGGCTTCCTCTCCGCCTTCCCGCCACCCGGACCGAGCCGGGGGACTGCTGCGAGCCGCCTGTCCGCGGCGGATCCTCCCCCGAGCGACTCTCCTCGTGCGGCGGCGGCGGAGCCGGAGAAGGCAAGTGTGGGCTCGGGTGGGGAGAGGAGCGGAGCGAGGGCCGAGCAGGAGGGCGCCACGCGCCCCCGAGGAGGGGAACCTCGGCGCGGTTCTCCCGGGGCGAAGGCGACCCCCGGGCCACGCAGCCTCGCGGGCCGGGCGGGCACCGCCGCTCCCCCCTCCCCGCTAAGCACCGGGATGGGAAGGGCTCCCGCCCCTCCCCCTCCCGAGGTCGGGGCTCGGGGGTCTGGCCCGGGCGGAGGAGGGGGAGCGGCCGGCAGGGCCGAGCGCTGTAAGTTTCCGAAGTGGCCGTGTTTGGGGGGCGGGGAGGGGAGACGTGCAGCCTCGGGAGGTGCGGCGGCCGCGCGTGTCGGAGCGGCCCGGGCGGAGCGGGAGGCCGCCTCCCACGAAGCTTGCCGCTCTTTTTCCCGGCCCGGCGGGTGGGGAGCCCCGGGCGCGTTGGGTGCGGGGTGACAGCGCGGCCTGGGGGGGCGAGCCAAGGAAGCGCGTGAGGAGGAGGAGGAGGAGGAGGGCGCGGCTCGGGGGAGAAGACCCTCCCTCGGGGAGCGGGCCGGCCCCAGACCCGAGTTAGCCTGCCCAGCGCACGCCGCTTCGGGCCGCGCCCCGGCTCGCGCCGCGTGCTCCGCCCGGGTCCTGGCGTGCTCCGCCCGGGCCCTGGCGTGCTGTGCCCTGGCGTGCTGTGCGGCGAGGCTGCCCGCGCGGGAGGGTCGTGGCTGGGCACCCCGACGGGCGGCGGCCGGGTAAGCTCGTCGGCGCTCCCCCTCCCCCGGCCGGGGGCCGAGCATGCAGCTTGCGCCGAGCGGCGGCAGGCCGGGCTTGCACGCAGGGGAGCCGCAGAGCGGCGGAGGGCTCGCCTCCCGGCTGCAGGTGCGGCGTGCAAGGGGAGGCCCCCGCGCCCCCGGACCCCCGGACTGCGGCAGCCGCACCTCGAGCGTCCGGCCCTGCCCGTGTCCGCGGGGCCCCGCCGGCCCTGAGGTCTGTGGGGGCCCGCGGCTTCCAGCCGGCAGAGCCTCCTCCAGGTGGGCACCCCGAGGAGCGGCAGACCGAGCCCTTCTCGCGGCGTGCCTCACCCCGACCCAGGCAATCGCAGCCGACCCTCATCATTCCTGGGGAACGAGCCGCAAAAATTAAAGAAGGATCAAACGTGCACGCGTCTTAATGTACAGAAAAACGACCATTCTTTGACCGTGTTTTGCAAAATGTGGAACAAGATGGTTGTGAAGTTCAGCTTATTTTCTTTACCTCTAATCGCATCTTTTTTCTTTTGAGCAAGGCAATGGAGTTAAGGGACTTGCCCAAGGTCACCCAGCTAAAGCATTAAGTGTCTGATTTCGGATTTGAACTCAGGTTTTCTTGACTCCAGGACTAGGGACGCGATCCACTGGGGTACCTAGCTGCCCCCCACGTGTCTTAATATAGTGAGCTTGGAGCCAAAACTGTATGACCTTGGGCAAGTCACTTCAAGGAATTAGTTGCTTTTTATCTTGATAAGGTTGAACTAGGTTTCCAAATGCATTTCCACCTTTTGAGGCTTTTGATTTCTTTTTTAAATGCTAAAAGAATGCTGGACTTTTGTAAATGGTGACTGTGGTGTAGTGGGAAACAGTACTGCCTTTGAAGTCCATGCAATTCCAATCCTAAACTGCGTATGTGACTTTGGGCAAAAAGGGGAACAATTCCGAGCTTTACTTTCTTCAGGGACCTTACACTACATGATTTTTAAGGTTCTTTCCATTTCTAAATCTATGATTATAAGAGTATTTTTTCACCTGGTAGTTTATGCCTTTCATTAAAAATTTAGATTCTTAATAAAAAGTTTTTGTTTTGTTTAGCTCCATTCAAAACTCAGCTAATGACCCCCTAGCAATTGGAGATCAATTTCTTTATTCCCTTAGGGTAAAGCTTGACCAATGTGATGACCTTGAAAGAAGTATAAAAGTAAAATATTTTTCCAAGGCTTTTTTCTTTTGCTAAGGTTGTGGTAATTTGATGAAGCAGTACTCAAAAATCTCAATTTTTCTGAAACTTTAACATAACCATTAATATATTCAGACATTTTGATATAAATATTTTCGATCAAATACATGGTTACATATAATTACGCATTTTTTTAAAATAGTAAGTTGATGGGAATGTTGATATTTTGTTTTGTACTTTGCTGGGTTTCAGATGAAGGCACATTTGAAAGGAGATATATTTTAAACTAGCCTATGGAAGGTAGAGAGGGAATGGACTTGGACCAGGGGTTCAGGGAAAGAACAAATAAGTTTACATTTCCTCAGTTCTTTTACGTTTCCTTCAAGTTTTCTTTTTAATTTCCTGTAATGAATGTTATCCCTCTTGGGTAATGTGTGAACAAAAGGCAGAAGACTCAAAACCTGCTTGAGTAACTTGTTGCTACCAACATTTGGCAGTTTAAAGGGTTTCTTTTTCCACATGGTACTCTTTTTTAGGGAGGGGGGAGATGCTATTTCATTCACCATTATATAAACCAAAGTATATCAAATAGTACACAGTATCAGTCTTTTTAAGGTCTGTCCCCTGGTTATAAGGAATGTCAAGGTGTAAAACAGAAAAGATAAATTTTACAGGTGTTCTGTGTTTTTTACCTTGATTGACTCACCTTAATTCACTTGTTGCATAGATATATAGCTTATATGACTGGATCATTTGATTGACTGGATTTTCCTTGCTAATTCACCCTGGGTCTTGGGGTTTGGCTATGGGTTTGTCTTTTTATTCCTATTTATTTTTAGGGAAGCAGGAACCTTTTATTCTTTCTTTTATACCTCTTTTGTATATAATCTTAGCATTAGGTTAAAATTCTTGAAGCAATCTAAATCTGACTTGTTTTTGCTCCTACAAACGCCTTGAATTAAGTTTTTCCTCCATTCAGACATACAAACTTATTTTCAGGTTTCATAGTATCAAGTATGACTACTCTCTGATATCTTTGCCTTTTAGTTAATTGAGCTAATCCAATCCTTTTAGTCTTGATTGGTTGTTCTAGATAGCTGTCTGATGAAAACATGAGGCTTTTTTCTTTTTTCCTTTTTTTTTTTAAAATAAGAGTCAACAAGGTGGTAGGCAGGAAACGAAGGATGTTCTTCACTAACCCCCAAACCACTTTTCTAAGCACTTGACTTGGGACATTTGCTTCTTCTTAGACATTAGCATAAAATAGCACTGGAAGCAATTACATTTTAGTTCTTCTAATTCTAGCCAGGCTACCAATACTCCAAAATCAATATGAAATTTGAGAAAGAAGGATTTTTTTGCTATATCACAGCTTTTCATCTATACTAATTTTGTGAATCTGGGTGTTTTTTAGAGCCAAATAATCTTACTTATTGATCAAATGACCTGATGTGTATGTAACGCTTTGCAGTCTTTAAAGTATTATATACTTACATGAGAAAGGTTGGATCTGCCCTTTAATAATGATGATAATCGTCGTTCTTTGGTACAGATTGACATTATACATGAACTTGCTTCTGGGGGAGAAGACATCCTGCACTCCCCTGCCCTGTGAGTGAGGAAATTTTTTTTTATTGATGCAAATAGGCACTTTTTGTAACTTAAAATTTTAGATGATTGCTTAAAACACTGAAATGATTTGTTCTGCATTACTCAATTTGTTAGAAGCAAGATATGAATTTAACTGTGGTGAGTTTTTTATATTACTTTCATATTAATTTTCCAAGTTACCTTTCTATATCTAAACATGTCATATTCTCATTACTTGTGGAAAAAAAAAACTATAGTATATTTTAGGATTGTAGTTCTAGTACTGGAATGGACCTCAAAGACCATCTACTCCAACCTTGTGACTTTATGGATATGGAAATTTGAGACTCTTGAAGGTTTAGTCATTTGCCTGAAGTCCTGTGCTTTGACTGCAGAACTAATGGCCTAATGGCCTTCTATCTCTGTCCCCCCCCCCCCAGGTGGCTTTCCTTATGAACTGAGCTATTAGTCAAATTGGTAACTTTAGAGTGTGAATTTTTCTTAATAGGAAAAGTGTTGTGTCAAAAGGTTTGGGGGTAATTGGGTGAATGCCTGATCAGATCCTGTTTTTACTTGGAGTGTTTTGTTTTTTAACCTAGAAGGCTTGCTTCACTTTGTGGAGACCATTCTACCTGCTTGAATCTTATTAGTGAAGGCCAGTCAGGATTCAGGTAACTGTCTGTTACCTTTCACTCATTTTAAACACTGACTTTGAACCTAATACCTGGTTAGTATCTCATTAGCTTCTATTGACAAGCACTGCTGAGTAATATAGACAAATTATTTCAATGTTGATATTTAGAATCTTGCCCATTGATGTTAGGAGAAGTTGTAAACTTAATCATAGTCTTCATAAACAGAAGCAATTTTAGCTTTAGAATTTTTAGTAAGTGTTTTAAAAAAAGTTGGCATTTTCCCAGTTATAAATTACTTTAGATACATTCTCATTTATTCTTGGAACTGAGGGGTTAGATGGTATTGTCCCCATTTTAAAAGGAAAGAAACCAAAGTTACAGGTATTGACTTTGAAGAAGACAAAGATGTGTCTGTTAGAGAATTCAGACTGCTCCTGATTTCAGTGAAGTACATCATTGAGCTATCTATTGATATCTTTTCACATAGTAGAAAGAATAATCTTTATGAGGGAGTGAAACTCAAAGGAGAAATTGGAGAATATTTTAAATAACAAATCAAGGCTTTGTCTGATTATTTGAAATTTGAAGACCTGATGTTTCTGATGAAAGTAGTAAATGTCAATTTCTTGCCATTCCATATAAATTCTCAAAAAGGTATGGTTGTCCTAACTTGAGCATAGATGAACAAACCAGTTACATTTGTTTGGCAGTTTTTCTCATGCTAAAATTGTTCTTCACATTAATAGCATAGAATCCACTTTATACAGAATAAGGTGTACTTTTTTTCAGAAAAAAATATTTGATTAAGAGCACTTTTAAAGTTTGCAATTTTCAGTGGTTATAGGTGCAGTGACAAACAAACGGTGCTTTTGATGGGGAATGAAAGGACATGTTAAACTATTGGATTAATTTTTCTTTTTACTGTTACCAATCTAAATAGTAAGTTTATTTACAGTGTTTTTGGGTGCATTAGTATAATATTCCCATATATGGAACTGAAGTTATATTTAATTTGTTAGGTATGTTTTGGGTAGATTGTTCTTTGGTAGCTCAGATTGTAGAACTTCAATCTCATGATTTCTCCATTAGCTATCTTAAAACTAGGTCGGGAAAAACAAAAACAAATATAAAAACAATTAACCCTTTTATTCCCAAACTGTTCTCCATCTAACATATATTCACTTTGATTTATAGTTCTGGACCCACAATCAAATTAATTCTGTCATTTTTCCTGGAAAGGATGTCATTATATTCCCTTATGGCTCCACTCACCATCCCCTTAATTTTCCAAAAGGAAATATCCCTCTTGGTGACCTTTGGTCTATATGTGTTATTCCCCTGTTACAATATGAACAATTTAAGGATTGGGTGATTTTCAATTTTGTGTCTGTATTCCCGGTACTTCACACAGTGCTTGGCACATAAGTACATAAATACTTTTTCATTAATTCATTATACAACAGTGCTAGAATATTTTAGAGAAGTGGACACCTTCTTTGGTTATCTTTGGGCTAATGAGTTAATTTGAACTAGTCTTGGAAGAATCAGTCATTTTTAATGCAGCTTTTGGATTTTAAAAATTATTTTTCATTACTTGAAATGTTATATCTCTAGAACTCAGTTTTTAAAGATATTTTTCTTCCATCTGTCAACTTTACCTTTTATTTTGATCCCTAACTATGTGGGTACTGACTGGAAAATTTAATTTGTAAAGTTCATATTAGTCTATAAACAGATGTGAAAACATTCTGATTTTTTACTGGTTTAACATTAATAAACTTATTCAGAAATTCTGGAGATCAAATGAATCAAACTGGTTAGCTCAACATTTCTAACAATTGTTTGCATAATTGTGTAGGCATCATTGTGTATGCAAATACATGTGCATACTTAACATCTTATCTCAGATCTCTACTATTTCATATTGTCACTGTCCCATACCTTTGTAAGCCTGTCATGTTGAGTTGCTATGGCAAAAAACAGTATTGGCCAAAGGACCCTCTGCTTTTTATCTTGATAGATTCTAGCCTTTCTCAGAGTTTTCTTTCTAATTTTCTGGACTGGTCTTTGGGAGACAGATGTACAGTTTAATCATGGGACCTCTTTTCTTAAACCTTTAACTGATAACCTTACCTTATTTTCCTTGAGCAAATTTTTTTTCTTTGAGACATCAGAGTAGAACTTTAGAGAAGGGTTGTGGTGGTGACCTTAATTTTTTATGGGCTTCATCAGTAAATTACCTGTATGATAGAAGATGAAATTTTGAAGCTTTCTGGATTCATTTTAATTCTAGATCCTTTGAAAATAGAAGTATACTTTTGAATTCCAGCATTCTTTCTAATAAATGCTCTTCCTGATGGTGTGTAGTGTGAAACAACTTTAAAGTTGGAAATAGCTGAATGATGAAATGTCTAGAATTCTGTAACTAAGCTTTTGTCTAGAACCCAACAGGAACCTGGTTTATGTGAAATTAGCCCTATTTTGAGCAGCACTTTGAGGTTCCAGTGTACCTAGGAAGCTAGGGGTTAAAAATAACCATTTAAACCGTCTTGTTAAATTTACTAGGGTATTGAAGGATTTATTTACAGCAGTTCTAATCTAGTGTTATGTTACTCATTGGTACAATCAGAATTGGAACTTAAACATGATGACTATTAATATTTACAGTGCCTCATGTACCTACTTATAACCAAAATACTCCAGGTCTTCTGTTAATAAAATTCATCTGTGAACGCTGAAGTTCTTGGTGTCGAATATGAACTTAAGCAAATAGGAGGAACAGGACTGGAAGTGAAATGCTTTGATTATATCCTTTGCTATGTAACCTTTCTGTGGGAATAATAAAATTCCTCTTTCCTGTTTCACAGGGATATTGTTAAAAGGGAAATAGAAAAATCTTAGTTAAAAGGGTACTATAGCTAGCATTTACCTTTGTCTTGGAGTTATTTCGCTGATGGTGATGATTAAGAGAATATAATTTTATATTGTTTCTTTATTCTTTCTAGAAGAGAAGCATTCTGAAAAGAGTGCTGCATTTGAAGTCAGAAGGATGTAGGTTTAAACTTCTGTCTGACAGCTGACAGCTTTTTGTTAGCTTGGTCAAGTAATTGAACTTTCATATCTGATTTTTATTTATAAAATCAGAGTTGGACTATGTCCCTTGTAGTTCTTAGAAGTCAAAAGTCATTCTTCCAATGAAGCTCTAGATGACAATATTAAAGGCCTCTTGTAGTTCTAAATCTGTGGTGGTATGATTAAATTTCAAATTAGTTTACAGGTAGCTAATTGCTTACAAATTAATTTGCTATCAGACTGTTTTGAATACCTTTAGTATATCTACTTAATGTTCATTTTATCCCCTATGATATATATGTGTGTATGTGTTTGTGTGTGTATTATTTGCATTTCTTTTAAGCCTTAGTGATTTTATTTCTATTTTTTGAACTGGAATTGTGAGATTGTGAGGAAATGAATTTATTTTCTGCTTATTCTCCAAAAAAATCAGGGGGAAGGGGGAAACTTACTTGACAAGAGACTTAATATTGTCATCTGGTGCTTCATTGGGAGGTAGACTTTGACTTCTAAGATGCTTTCACCATTTGGGGTTAAAAACTTTGAATTTGCTGACCTCTTGTCTTCTGTCCTTTCTATAACCCTTCTGCTAAAATGACAGCCTTTAAAAACAAAAGAAATGCGTGTATCTCATTTGTGTGTGTGTGTGTGTGTGTGTGTGTATATATATATATATATATATATATGCTATGTATAGGATGTATATATAAAAATTCACCCAAGAGAGTTTGTCTACCAGTTGGTGACAATATGGAATTCTTAGCTATAGTAGGATATACACATAGTTTTTCCTATTTTGTTCTTATGTTTTCCATGACCCACAAGCCTCTAACTCAAAATAGGTGAGATGCACAGTTGAACTTAAATTGAAGGCATATGGAATCATCAACAGTTAGGTTTCTCAATATGAAGGTGTTGCTTGTCATATGGTTAACTTTAACTGCTTTGTGTCATGTCAACGGAGATGCTTTTCCCAAAGGTTCTATTATCCATTTTGTCACCACCACCTTGTCTATTTTTTTCTTTAAGTTTTACTTTCTAGGGCATTTTTTCCCTCCCCTCTCCTTTTTGAGCTCCTGATACTACTCTTATATCTTGCTCACTAGATGTCAGCCTTTTGCACCTAAGGATCAAATGTGTCTTGTAGGTCTCTTTATCCTTTGACAATTTCACTTTGTTATGCAACATGAATTGTTTTCAGAACAACTCCCATTTATCCCATTTATTTATTTAAACTAAGACCTCTATTCCTCATCCTGTATTGGGGGGGAAAATAGGAAATACAAATCCTTGTAAGAAGTTAATAGGCAAGCAAAATACTCTCACATGAGTCTACTATAACTATCAATTAGGGGTGTGTTCTTCATTGTTGTATATTTGTGAATTTAAATAATTCCAGATCCCACTGCTTTTCTTCCTCAAGAATAATAATCATTCATTCTCTTTGGAAAGAGGAACTTTTTTTTTACAATTAAACTTAGATGATTTTTTTTTTAATATTACTCCCTTTAAGGTGAAGGGTTGCCACTCTCTTAAGTGTGTTTAAATTATTGAAGAACCAAGTCTTTTAAAATTCATCCTGAGAAGAAAAAGAAATTTCAACAGTACTGCACATGGTATAAGGAGAAAGACCATGGATTTGGATTTTGATTCTGCTACTTACCCTGTGATCTTAAAGGAATTGATTTTGCCTTTCTGGGACTTAAGTTCCAGGGATGGAATTGGAAGAGGAGTGGTAAAGCATATGGTGATTGACTCTGACTCCTGTTTGCCTCTTGGAGTTACTTTTGTAGTATTACTTGTTATGAAAAGCTTCATTTAATAAATGTAGTGGGCAGGGCATTGTAGGAAAGAAGGTGGTATAAAATGCAGTTACTGAACTCAAGAACCTTAAGAATTAGGTAGAATCTTGATAAGTAGAAGTTTCAGTAGAACATACGAAGAGAAAGTAGTGCATATGGGGAAGGGAGATAACCCAGTGTACATCCATTCAATAAAAAAAAATACGGCTATTGGTATATAAAAATGCATCAAATTGGATTTGGAAAATAAGGCTAGAAAGATAGATAACATTAGATTGTGCTTTGCCTTGAATTTTAGTCTTTGCTAATAGATATTTGAAAAAATGCTTTCTGAATAACACAGGGATGGGATACAGATAAGGGGAGGGTACTTGAAAAATAGATTTAGCAGGACTGTGCTGGAAGAGTTTGTGTGGGCAGAAAACTGCTAGAAATGAAGGGTGATTAAAAAGTTTAGCTAAGACGTGATTTATGCTCCCAAGAACCTTAGAAAGACTAGTTAAGAGCCCATTTAGGTATGAGATAAGTCTGAACTAGGATTTAGGTACAGGGAATTGGTTGAGAAAAGGAGGAGAGGAGGAACAAGGCTGAAAGATGTTCTGGTCTTTTGGGGTTTTCAGAATGTGTGCAGTTTTTTAAGTGTTGGTTTTGGAGAAAGTCCTAGGTTTTTGAATACCCTCTACCATTTTATTGTCGATGTAAATTTTTGGACAAGTCACAACTTTGGAGTTGAGCTGCCTCATTCAGTGTTGGGAATATACAAAGCTGCTTCTGAAGCTGCTTGTGTCTCTAATTTTCATCGATGAAGAGTCTTACTTTGTGAAATATGTAGAGGTAGTTAGCTGATTCTCTGTTTTGTCAGTCAAGTATGAACTTAGGGGCTGGTGAATATTTCCAGATGAAATGAACATTTAATATTCAAGATCTTCTGGGATAGAAAAGACAAACGAAAAAGGATTTGAAGTGTTGGATAAGTTGATGTAATTTACGGTGTTATTTTCTTCCATTACATCACTTATAGGACTGTTTTTCCAAGTGCTATAAAACCTGAGAGTTTATCTTAGAAATTTCCTAAATATTTAGATATCTTTATTTTTTTGTGATTAAAATCCTATACTTTAACACTAAGTTGAATGAAAAATATGTGAAACATGAAATTTCTTTGGAAAGTACATTAAAGCAAGCAGCTTTCTTAATAGAATTCTACAAATCCAGGTTATGGAGAAGGTGTGGAATTCCAGTAACTAGATAAAAAAGGCCTTACCAGGTCTTGCTGGGTTTAACCCCCCAGTGATTAAACAGAAATTTTTATCATTTGGACTACCCATAGAAGTGGGTTTCTTAACATTTCTTTTGTAGTTTGCTGAAACCTCTGGACCTCTTCTCAGAAAATATAAATTATAGAGTAGAATTAAAAGGGAAACCTTGTAAAGTAAAATAAATTTTTTCCTCAATTTCTGAAATCTACCTATGGTTTATAATTCCTGCCATGTTGTATTATGTAGAAGATACTGAATATCTTTGTCTCTCTATATTAAAATGCAGAAACTGTTGTTTTTTATTACTATAATCCCAGTTCTTAGTACAGTATATTACAAAGAGTAGGTATTTAATAAATAAACTGAATTTTTTTGTCTGTTAAACAAGTTGCTCTCATGAATTGTGAAGTAACAGATCTTGATGTTTTTAATAATGTAAATAAACACTCCATTAGTGGTACTGAAAAAAATTAAGTATTTTATTTAACTAACCTAGGAATTATTGGACCCCCTTTCTTCCTCTTTGTCACCTTTTTGCTTTTCTCAGCATTAGTTAATAAAGGCACAGGAAAAGCATTGGAGATAACATTAATTTTGTAAAATATTTTAATAGGATTCCATTGAATTTCTGAAACTAGCGTACTAACTACTTACTAATGAAGAGATTTTGAATTTTGCATGATGCAGAATATGATATTTATCTTTTTGGAAATGGCCAATGCTGAAATTAATTTTGTTTGAATATGTTTAGTACAAGTTATACCCTCTACCATGGGGAATTGGAGAATAGAGAGACGAAATAAATTGTTAATTAGAAAAATATTTAAAAACTTGTTAACAACTTTGAAATTCTGGGGTTTTTTGTTTTTTAAGTGACTTCAGATTTCTATTACTTCTCAAAAGCTTGTTAGCTTCATTTCTATCCATTGCCTTTGAAAATTTCTTTGGTTTCTCCATCCCTTAAGCTTTGATTTCAGCCTTTAATGTTAATCTTTCTTTTCTGCTTCTAGATGTCCTGAGTAGATATTACTTCTACTCAAACCCGTTGTTCTCCCTTTAATTTTATGCCATCTTCCTTTGCTAATTCCAAGCTTCTACTTGTTTTTTTTTTTTGCTTTTAGAAAAAGAAACTGTAAAACTTAATAGGACTTTATTAGGTGCTATAAAAGAGCACTATTAGTTCTTCCCTAAACTTATTTCTAATGAATTCTTTATTTAAAAAAAAAGGAGAAAATAGTTTCACTTCAGATACATAATAAAAATAGCTCAAAGGACTAGTTTTCAAGTGAATCAGTATCCCATTTTCATTTCTTTCTTGTACTTCTAATCCCACCCCCAACAACAGCATCTGAATATAGTGTCAGGAAGAATGAGCTAATTAGCCTCTACTGTTCTGCTCTTCATTACTTTCCCATTGGTAGTAATCTCCCTTAGAACTTACATAGTACTTTAAAAAATTACTAATACTAATTAAGACTTGAGGCTTGTCTTGAAGAAGACCATGACATCGGCAAGTGAATTGGATTTGAGTGAGGTGGTGCTATGCTAAGTCACCAACCTCACTTGCTTCTCAGGAGCCATCTGGGTCCAGTGTCCAAATATGAATAAGGAAAACTGGAGATGGCCTTGGATTCGAGGCATTCAGGCAGTAGGTGGGATCATGGATAGAGAACCAATCCTGAATTCAGTAGGATCTGAGTTCTGGCCTCAGACACTGACTAGCTATGTGGCCTTGGACAAGCCACCCTGATTAAATCTTATTCCTCTGTTAAACTGTAAGGTATCTTGGGATCAGATATAGAGTCTTTACTATTTTGTCTTGACTAAACTTTTTTTTTCTTAGCTGCTCAACCCTCAAATTAGGATTTAGATGCTGGTAAGTTTTACTTTCAATTAGTATGAGGATTTCAAAAATACATTTTCTCTTGAGAGCAACCCCTCCTTCAAGCCCTACTTTGGACACAAGAAACCATGGGTAAGTCTCTTAACTTTCAGTATTGATAGTATAGCACATAATGTTTTAAATTTTTTCTCAATTTCATCCTTCCAACAGTCCTGAAAAGTAGGTGCTATTATTGTTCTTGTTTTACAAATGACTAGTGCAGATTAAGTATTTTGCTCAGTGTCCCACTTTAAATGTCTGAGGCAGGATTTGAACTCCAGATCTAGCTCTCTATCATTTGTTATTTAGTTGAGTAGAAGCCTAGCATAATCCACAGTTAAATTTGCAGATTGAAGTCTCTGGTAGAGTTTCTTTCTAGAAACACTGAGAACCCATGTAATATAAAATCAGACTCCAACTGAAAATAAAAATACACTCCTTCTATGACTTGATATCACTATGTCTGGTGTACATAGTCCAAAGAAACTTGGGGTGGGTGGATCCAGAAGTCTTTTGTCCCAAAGATGCCTGGAGTCAGAACCTATAATTGAAGTAATGAAAAGTAGGCTTTGTTTTGGCCTGGAGAGTTTAGGTATTATTAATTGCCACTTACGGAACAAATATGTTCATTTCTTGATAATACCTAAGAGTAAAGTAAATTCTTACTTCATTGGCTGGTAGTAAATAATAGAGGTGAAAAGTCTTGAAGTTTTAAAGGGATGGATAAATCAGCTTCTGCCTATAATAGCTAGTCGATATCTTTCTTTGGCAAATTGGTTGTATCTTCCCCTTTTTGTCCTTTTAAAGACTGGAATTAGAATAAAAATTCTGTAGTTGAGTAAGAAGAGATTAATTTGTTTAAAGGCCCATAGATTTGCTGTTAATTTTAAAATGCTATTTAAAAGGCAGTATAATGTAGCAGTGGATAGGAAAAAAAAGCCTGGCCTTAGAGTCAGGTAGACCTAGATATAGATCCCCACATTAGTTTATGACCATAGACAAGTTTCAAGAAACTTGACTTTTTGTGACCAGAAGCAGCTTTCTAAGACTAGAAGTGGGAAACAAGTTGCTTTGAATCTGTGGAGTTTCATTACTTGTCTTCCTCTGCACTGCTGTTTGGGTTGGGGTTTTTTTTTTTTTTTGGTTTTGTTTTACAAGGTAATGGGGTTAAGTGGCTTGCCCAAGGCCACATAGCTAGGAAATTATTAAGTGTCTGAGATCAGATTTGAACTCAGGTCCCCCTGACTCCAGGGCCGGTGCTCTATCCACTGCGCCGCCACCTAGCCGCCCCTGCACTGCTGTTTGGATCAATTTCTTGTATCCTTTTATAAACTTGTCACAGTGTTTTGTGTATAGTTAACATTAGAAAAGGAGTGTAGGCTAATAGATTAAGAACTGGCCATGGACTCAGAAGTTCAGTTCAAGTTAGCGACTCTTAACACATCTTTTGTGTGACTGTGGGTAAGTCTCTTAACCTTTAGAAATTGCTGAGATAGTGTACATCTGCCTTAATAGAGGAGATTCCACATCAGGAACTTCCTTTTTTTTTTTTTTATGAAATTTTACTTTTGGTTAAAAAGGTGAAAGGACATTCTTAATGATTTAATTGAGTAATCCACAATTAAATTTGCTGATTGAAATCTCTGGTAGAGTTTCTTTCTAGAAACACGGAGAGCCCATGTAATAGAAAATCAGTTCAATGATTAGATTTTCAAGCAATACTTAGGTTCAAAGTTGGGACTGCCTTGATATCCCTCCCTCCTCTCCTACTCCCCATTCTATTTCACTTTTTCAGAGGGAATATGCCATGAAAAGCTCATGCACATATTTCACTTTATTCAGATTTTTAATTGATAGTCAAGTAAGGACAGTGTTAGACACAGGTCTCAATAAGGCACTGTTGGCCTCTGCCCTGTTTGGGTTGTAAAATGCAGGTCAAGGTAAAAATTAGTCTTAATCTTAGTCATATGATCACATCTTTACTTCCAATTTACATTAAGGATGGTAGTAGAATTCAAAATACTTTAAAAATTGATGTTTAATGCAGAGAATTTTTTAAAGGGGGGGAAAATGTTTTATTCAGAGCTAAAAATCAAATATAACACTGATTTTTATCAGAATTTGAATTGATAAGAATTTTAGTAAAGGATATTGAATATGAAAGTTGCTGTTGAGCCTATCAGATGTTTTAAAAAATGCTTATTAGAAACCTTTAGAAATGATTTTTTAATGAATTGAATTCTTGTTATCGTCACCAAGTTCTTCAAATGTACTATTTTCCATTATTTTCCTTTACTGAGGTGACTACCTGCAACCCAAATTAGTGTTATTTTAGGAGTAGTGCTGTTGTCATTTCTTCATTATTGTTCTTGCTTGCAATGGGATACTTGTTTGAATTTGTATAGTCAAGAATCTTCTTAAATCTATTTAAAATAAATAGGCTTGTGTTTGAAGAAGGGGCATGTTTACTTTTAAAAGCTCAACAAATTTTGTAATCTATAGAGAATATCAAATAAGTCATCAAGGCGGTTAGTTTTTTTTTTTTAATGACTAGAATTAGATCAGGAAACAGACCTTAAGTCAGTGTTACATAAATTGTTCTAGAGAACAAGCTCAGGATATTTGACTTAGGCAGGTAATGTATCAACAGCATGAGTTTAGACATGTAGCTGTGCTGTTGTTAACCTCCTGTTTTAACTTTTTGGGACAATTTAGGGAATTGATTGCAAAAATTTCACTAAATTCTTAAATTCTTATTTGGATTGATCACTTTGTGACCTTGGGCAAATGATTAATCTACACTGGTACTTTAGTTTCCTTTAAGAGGGTTGAAGTAGATAAATTGTCAATTCATTTCCAGCTCCAGCTTTGTCATCCTGATGGCAGTAAATGCTGCTGTAAATATTAAAAGTAGACAGTATAATATAGGAGATTTAGATGATGTGGATCAGAGTTCCAACTCTTATATTTCATAACTGGGAAACTTTTATGGACATCTGGGTGAACCATTGTACCTCAGTTCTCTCATTTGTAAAGTAGGGGTAATGCTACTTTTTCAACTTAACTCAGAGTTTTATTTAAATGTTCTGTAATCTTAAAGAGCTCAGTGAGCATGAGGGATTGAATTTGATTTTGGTGTAATCATCTGACCATTGAATTGAACTATGTAAATACTTTCTGCCTCATTTATAAACCTGTCTTCCCAGAGAATAGACCAGATCTCTAGGACAATCTTTAGATCAATTTTTACAGGTGGAGATAATAGCAAACACTACTTAGAATGTTGTTCATCAGATTGTTGATCACTTAGTTACCAGACTTAATAGGTTTTTCTAATTTAAATATTACATTGTACATTCAGTTCCTGTGTAATTTAGGTTCTACATGTTCTCATGCTGTTCCCCACCCAGATAACACTATCTTTGCCTTTTTTTCAATGTCATTATTATGATCTTCTAAAAATTTATAGTATTTTTTGAATTCATAATCATTTTATTTTTTATTTTTTAAAAAGTTTTATTTAGAATCTTACAATTTTTCCCCTAATCTTACTTCCCTCCCCCCACCCCCCACAGCAGGCAATTTATCAGTCTTTACATTGTTTCCATGGTATATATTGATCCAAATTGAGTGTGATGAGAGAGAAATATCCTTAAGGAAGAAACATAAAGTATAAAAGATAGCAAGATCAGACAGTAAGATAGCAGGGTTTTTTTTTCTAAATTTAAGGTAATAGTCCTTGGTCTTTGTTCAAACTCCACAGTTGTTTCTCTGGATACAGATGGTATTCTCCATTGCAGACAGCCCCAAATTGTCTCTGATGGTTACACTGATGGAATGAGTGAGTCCATCAAGGTTGATCATCGCCCCCATGTTGCTGTTAGGGTGTACAGTGTTTTTCTGGTTCTGCTCATCTCACTCAGCATCAGTTCATGCAAATCCCTCCAGGCTTCCCTGAATTCCCATCCCTCCTGGTTTCTAATAGAACAATAGTGTTCCATGACATACATATACCACAGTTTGATAAGCCATTCCCCAATTGAAGGACATTTACTTAATTTCCAATTCTTTGCCACCACAAACGGGGCTGCTATGAATATTTTTGTACAAACAACAATTATTTTACTATTATGTTGAATTTAATATTTTTAAATATATGTAATAAGTTAACAAGTTTTCATGTAAAATCTGTTTTTTTGGTTTATTGCAATACTTGTACTTGGAATATGAAAAAAGAATCTTAGGATTGGTTGTTTTATGTAGGGGAAAATAAAGAGGTCTCAATTGCTTTCACCTTCCCTGAATACCAGAAATGAAGTTTTTTAGCTTTTCGTGCCTTTTTTTTTTTTTTTTTGCAAGGAAGTGGGGTTAAGTGATTTGCCTAGGGGTCATACAGTTGGGCTAGGCAGTTATTAAGTGTCTGAGGCCAGATTTGAACTCAGGCACTCCTGACTCCAGGGCAGGTGCTCTATCTGCTGCCTTGACACAAAAAGTAAGTCTGGTAGAATAAGGAAACATAGCTACTTAAGAAATTTCAACTAATTGTTTAAATAGATGGGAAATGTAAAAAAAAATTACAAAGTATTTATGTAAAGGGTCTCCTTACCATTCTCTTTTTCTTCTCTTTAAGGAGGTACCGTTTTTGCAAAACTTGATTCAGTCTGAAAATTTGAGTGAAGCCAGAATTAGAGCAGGTTCTTCTACTGTTGATGAAAGTTGAAATAGCTTTGCCAGAATTTAGGATAATAAATTTAAATGTTCAAACTTGAGTAACTGATAAGAATTTGAAATTGATCAGCTATTGAATTCTTATTTTATAGCCTACTGTATACTTGGACATTAACATTTTTTAGAGTGAGATGCTAAATTTTTTCTCCTCCAGGCTTTTAAATGAAACAGGCTTCATCTCTTTAGAGAGGTCTAAATTTCACCACTTCACCTTTCTTTACTGAGTGAAATGAAATACTAAAAACTTCTGAAACTTTCAGAGGTTCTCCAGGAAACTGCCACCCCTTTCATATGTAAGTGATGGAATATATCTTGTTTGCATTTTAGTAAAGCAGAAAGCAAGTGCTTGGAATGAAGAAACCAAACTCCATAATATAACAACTCTTTTTCCTTGATCCAGGTAAATATTATGAGCCTTCATTATCTTGTCTCTAAAATGGGCGTAGTAATGATTATTATCTCAACTCATAAAGTGGTTATGACAAAAAGACTTTGAATATTATTTTACTATTATGTTGAATATAAGTTTATTATTTTTGTCTAGGCTTTTAAATGGTACAGGGAGTTTCCACACTTGAGAGTTCACTAATATTAATATAACCCATGACTCTTCTGTAACTTAGCTTTAAGGTTACCCATCTCACGCAGCTAATATGTGTAAGATGGGCTCAGGACTTCCAAGGAAGTCTTATTATTAACTTGAGGCATGCCCTTTGTCCATTCTATCATTATTATTGTTTGTAGAGGTAATAATTGTAATGTCTCTGAAAAGATGTTTTTCTTCTTCGAGGCATTCTCTATACTCAAAAGTTAATACCAGTAAGGAAACCAAAGCTCAGAGAGATGAAGGACTTTCTTTTATTCATCTTTCAATTTCTTCCACCTCCTCCCTTTTCTTTCTGAAAAGTCTAATGACTTTTACATGCATTCTTAACTAATCCTTCTCTTTGGGCAAAAGCACTTGCTTTGTATCACAGAAATTTTTCTATACTTTGAGATTTTGGAATCTCATCTAGACGTAATCCAGACAAGTACTCCAATCATCCTTGAATCTAATAGAGTATTCCTGGTGTTAAATGTAGCACTGTGTCACATCATGTCATAAAATTTACTTCCTACCTTATTTCATTCTTTATTTTTTTTAAAATATCAGATCCTCTCCCTTTCCCTATCTTACATTAATAATTGCTGACATTTATATAGCATTTTAAGAGGTTTGCAAATTATTTTGTATTTGATCTTCTAAAGATTATAAGCAATATTGAACATTGATTACATTTACTTTTCAGCTATTAACATTTTACTAAATGGAATTCATCCTTATATATAAAGTGTCATAATTTTTCCTTTCCTTCTGTCTTCTATTGGAATTATTTCTGTTCAGTTTTCTTTTATCTGACTCTAATTTGTATGTAATCTGTTCTTTTGTTTTGCTTTCCGTTGATTCAGGAAAAATCTGTCAGTGTTTGTTCTTCACACTTAATGATCTTAATTGAATTTTAGTGGTCCTTAATGTTGTAGGAAATTTAGGTTGCTTTAGTTTTTGTTATTAGAAGTAAAATTAATATGAAATCTTTATGTAGAGCTTTTAAGGTATATTTCCAACAGAAGAATTTTTGAATTAAAGTAAATTTCATGTGATCTTCACACCAGATTTATTAGGTGAATCAATCATATAGATATCATCTTCATTTTTACACATCAGGAAATTCAAGCTCAGGAAAGTTCTTTGACACAGGCAGTAAGTATTATGAGTCAGTCATTCCTCTCATCTTTGCTTCTTGTAGAATATTTCATTTAACTTATTTTATTGTCCTACCTGGTATCAACTCCTGATCTTTGTAGTCTTCACAGTGAATTTTGAATTTTGGTACTGCTTCTCATTATAAATGTAGTTCCAAACACCTACTAGGCATATGTTTTAAAGGAATATTAACTAATTTTAACAGCCTCAACAAAACATAGAAAGACAGATCTACTCCCATAAAACCTACATAGTGAATGTCAAGGCTGAATAGTAGTGGCTTTTATATTCCTGGTTCCCTAAATTAGCTGAGTTTAAGTAATGAGTAATTTTCTGTTCTATTGCTTCTCAAAATTTCTAGTGCAAATTTGAATCCTAAAATTTAAGAAAGTTAGCCAACTTATCCAAGTTTATAATTTAATTGACATGCTTTCTATTTTAGCGTTTTAAGTTAGAAATGTCTTTTGAGCAGCTGTAGAACCTCTCCTCCCTTACTCCCTCAATCTCCCTCCTCTAGACTCTCTAGGTCAGTGTTTACCTATAAATTACTGAGTCCTACTTTATTACTTTAGATCCATTATTTCTACTCTGCAAAGATTATCAATTTGAGATAAAAAGCTCATTAGTTTCTTTGTTAAAAAGTACTGCTAAAACCTGAAGTTGGAGTATTAATTTTTTTGCTTAAGGATTGGAGGATCATTTACACTTGGAAGAAACTTAGGGGTTATCTGGTCCAACCCTTTATTTCAATTAGGGAAAATGAGGCTTGTAGTAGGTAAAATAACCTGCTGAACATTCTAGAGGTTGTAATACACATATCTGATATTTGAACCCAGGTTATATAATTCCTAACCCACTTATATCATCACTATACTACAACCTAGTTTATTTTAAAACAATGACTTGGCTTTTAGACAGTCATTTAACCCTAAAAATTTCATATACTAAATGGATCTTAGTTTTTTGGTTGTTCAGGATCCAATTCTTTGTTGCCTCATTTGGGTTTGTTTTGGCAAAGATACTGGAGTGGTTTGACATTTCTAGCTCATTTTATTGATGACAAACTGAGTCAAAGTATTTAACTTGTCCATAATTGCTCAGCTAGTAAGCACCTGAAGTTAGATTTGAACTTAGAAAGATGAGTATTCTGATTCCATTCCTGGTACTCCTCAATCCACTGAGCCATCTTACCTGCCATGCTAATTTAAGTCCTTTAATAGCTCTCTGAATTTCACTAGTGTGGGTACTTCTTTCACTGGTGTCTTTCTTTCCTTCTGTTCCTGATCATAGTTTGAATATGGCAGAGATAGACTAGAGGCCACCCTAATGAACTCCCTAATTTTGCAGATAAAGGAAAATGAAATCACAAGAATGACTCATCCAAATTCATATTAATAGTAATGTGAAAGGTGAGAGATTTCAACTCTAGTCCTCTGACTCCAGAGATTGAAGTCTTTATGAGTTCCTCTGGTCAGAAAGAAAAATGGCCCTTCATGATAATCTATCCCTAGACCTGTATTTGTTTGAGAATGGTAAGACTTGCCAAAGTTTTTGTTTTACTTTGGAAACCTAGCCTCCCACCTTTACTAGAGGATTTAAGAGGAAGAATATATAGTAAGAATTGAGAAACAACTTAGAATAATTATAAAGCAAAAGAAAGGTAGAGATTGGGAATATAGTAGCAGTAGGAGAAAGGTTTCTTTATCAAACTTGCTTATTTATTTGACATACTTGTTGAAAAAAGAAGATATAGAATGTTAGCATTAGCAAAAGGCATATGATACTCATTGATGTTGGACATTTCAAGATCTGTCTATAAACAGTGATGACTAAAGTAGACATTCAGTCTTAATTTTTTTATTTAAAAATTAAAAAATTTTTTAAAAATTAAAAAAATCTTTTCAGTAAAAGACTTGTACAGATCTCATTTTAATATTCAACCTTAGATTTTGGCATTCTTCCTTTCAAACTAGACTGCACTTGAGAGCTTATTTTGCTATGACATTCAGTTTTGAAAGAACTTAATCTGCTTAGTTACAATTTTGTTCTTACCTCAAACTCAGCTTCGTTGTATGAGTCCAAGCCCTTTGAAACTTTCATATTCTCTTCTTTTACTTGAAGTAAGGTTTGATAGAAGTTCACATTTCAGTCTGAGCTGAAGGAAATTGTTTTCATGTCTTTATTTTTTACTTTTTAATTAATTAATTTTTTATTAAAGATAGTATTTGAGTTTTACATTCATTCGTCCTTAGTCAGATCATTATATAGCTTCATCAGCTGGTGTAAAATTTCTAGGACAAGGTTGACTTATGCTATATACCCTTCCCCACCCCCTACACTCCCAATAGATTATGATGATGATTATTTTATTTTTTTAGTTTTTGAAAGGCAGTTAGGTTAAGTGACTTGACCACTTGCACAACTAGGTATCTATTATGTCTAAGGTCAGATTTGAACTTGGGTCCTCCTGATGCCAGGGCCACTTGGCTGCCCCTCCAATAGATTATTATGAACCTTCTTAGTCAGAGCTCAGAATACAA
Organism: Macrotis lagotis; assembly: GCF_037893015.1. NCBI lineage: Eukaryota > Metazoa > Chordata > Mammalia > Peramelemorphia > Peramelidae > Macrotis > Macrotis lagotis. The sequence continues at coordinate 115,448,498 of NC_133666.1, forward strand.
GTGCTTAATAAATCTCTTTGAATTTGTGCTGAAAATCACTATTGTAAAATTTTAATCAAGGGAATAGGAAATTTGGTTAATAATCATGCAGAATCAGACATTTACAGTTTTAGATATAGAAAGACCTCAGAGATCATTGGGAAAAGTTTTTATAAATGAGAAAATAATAGTTGAGCAACTAATTTATCAGTGTAGATAAAAATACTCTTAAGATTACCCCTTAACATACTATATGAGGTTTTGACTTTTTGGCAGGTTGATCTTGAGCAAATCACCTATTTAGCCCCAATTTCCTTATCTGTAAAGTGAGGGAATGGGATTAGATGGCCTTCAAGATACATTTCTTCCCTATAAATCAACCATTTTTACAGCGATAGAGAAACCAAACAGAAGACCAAATAGCAATTTATAGTATAAAACAACCTGTATTTATGCCAATTACCATTTACCTCTCTGATAAGAGACTTAACCATGTCTCTTGGACATGTCTTACTTGGTGAGTTTTATACCAATGTAGGAAAAGGTTGACTTTCATAGCTTTCTGTTGCTTACTTGATTGTGGTGTTAAGATTGGGGTTGTATTTGTTTACATAACTTAAAATCATTTTTTGTATAAAAATACTTGAGTAAAGATTTACTCTTTGGGCTACCACTCCTAAATCTTTTATTCTCCAGGATATTTGTTTCTTTCTCTCTCCTTCCCCAATGGTGCTTCTCATTATGAAGTAAATAGTTTATAAATTTCCTGTATTAAATTGCACCTAAACCAGGATTGGAAGAAGGTAGCTTAAGTTATCTGGGGATTAGGGGCAAGAACTTTGATTCTGTGCTGTCTCTTATGAATGTTAGGAATAACTTTTTATTCCTGGGACCTTTTTTCTTTTAGGATTTTAGAACATGTTACTCAGACAAACACATTGATAAGTGATGCTTAACGTATGTGTGTGTGTGTGCGCGTGCGTGCATGCATACATGTTCTCTAAAGTTGAGCAACACCATCTGGTGTGTTGTAGACCTGCTTGACTTTGGGGTTGTTTATTTTAAAGCAATTCCTTTTAAAACTGCAGTATGTTTAATGGGCAATCTTTCATTGAAGGCTGCTGGTATGTTGGCAGTTCATCAAAGCAAGGTTGTGATCCTGTCACTTCTCATTAATGAAGGCTATATTTAGCCTAACAAATCATATCTCCTGTTAATATCTAGTCTTTTCAAAATGGTAAACTTCAGGAACTTTTTGACATTTTTCATTAATAGTGACCAGGATGTGGAAACTTTGGTTATTGCATTGTTAGAACCATTTGTCTGTTTTTGCTCAGCTATAATTTTAAATTATAAAAATTGAAATGTTCCTATGTTCTACCCTTAAAAAGCCATGTTTCTTCTGTTAAATGGATGCTTTCATTAGACTGAAATTCTTGATACTACATATTATGTGTTACTTACAAGTTGCATATTTTAAAAATTTAAAAGAAGGGATATTAGAGATGTTGTCCAAATGAAATTGAGGACTAGAAAATTTAGTGTTTTATCTGAAGTCATTTAGGAAGATAGCAGAATTGAGATTCAAACTTGGATTCAGTGCTTAGGAGGTCAGTTCTCTTTCCACTGAACTCAACTATTTTTCAGTATACTTGATTGGGATATCAGTTTCACAAACTATAAAGGCATCTTTTTGTTTTCTGAATAACCAAATTGAAAGAATCTATAGCATTAAGCCTTTTGATGAATAAATATGAAGACTCATGCAAAATCTTCTTTTCTCTTGTAATGTCATGGAATGTTCTTCTAATGAAATCAGGAAGACAATTCGCCTTGTGTAGTTCTATTCTAGAAATTTCCTTTTATGGATGAGAAAAATGAGACCCAGGGAGTTTGTGATTTATTCAATATCAGAAATGGGATTTGAACCTAAGGTCTTCTGATTTTTGTGTTGGTGTCTATTGTATCAGTGTCCTTTATATCATAGCATTTAACCTATCACTCTTTTTAACTTTTTCAAGGTGCTTCAGTGGAGTTTTAGAACATCCTTTATCCCCCCCAACACATGAAAGTAAGTATTCAGTCCCTCTTAAACATGCCAACATGATAGACTTGATGGGGATATAGAAAAATAATATAGCTCTCATCATTTTAAACAACAAATCACTGGAATAAACCTGAAACATAGCATGTGACCGCAAATAAGAAAATATCGTCGAGATTATGTGAGAGGAATGTGTCATGGAAGATGTGAAATGGTTCTAATTTTGAAGATGCATAGGGATGTGATTAGTACTACCCAAGCAAGTAAAATTATATGATCAAAAACAGCAAGATGGAAATGAAAACAATTTTATTTGTGAGACAGGGAAAAAAGGATAAATATCAGGGGTGTAGGTTCAGATTATGGAGCATATTATCCAAGCAATTTTGACTTGATTCATTAGGTAAGGAACTACTAAATGTTATTGCAGTGCATGGTGATATGATGAAAGTGGTGGTTAAGAAAGGTTAATCAAGCATAGAAGTATGTTGGATGTATTGGAGTAGGAATATGGAATGAGAGAAACCAGTTAAGTTATTGCAGTAATGGGGTACAAGATCAATAGAGGCCTAAATGAAGATGATGACAATAGCATTGGAAAGAACAACTGCATGTGAACAACTTGATTTTTCTACCAATGGACGTTAGATAGAAATCAAAAATTAGTTTTCAACTTTAATGCTGAGGTATTAAGAAACATGGCAGAACTGTTGACACGGGGAAAGTTGGGAGGGAGATCTGGTTTTGGGGGAAGATAATTCGTTCTCTAATAACAATCTTTTTCATCATGTGTTTGAGGTGATGGTATATTCAACTAGAAATGTCCAAGAAAGAAGTTGTATTATATGGGGTTTGAATTGAAGTTGATAAGACTAAAGAGTTTTGAAATAACCTATGTACATACAGGTAATAGAAAAACCTATTCAATCTTATAAAAACTCTATAATATATACTTCTAGTGTAAAGACTTCAAGAGAACATGATGATCAGCATTCATATACATATACATATATGGCTAGAATCATAGAGTAGAAGAAATGAAATGGGATTAATAAGTGTCTAGATTTGGAGTTTGTAGCTAGTTTGCCTTATATAGTCTTTTGATTTTATAGGTAACTGAAATAAAACTACAAATAATCAGTCCGTTTTTATATTTTCTCTACTGTATTTGTAGAAGGAAATCATGTCATAAACAAGCTGATAAGATTTATTTTTTAAGTTCTTATATTTATTATAAACATAAAAGAAAAAACATTGTCATGTATATAGTAGAACAGAGATTTCAATATAAAGCACTAAATTTCCATTTAAAGAAAACCTAATACATATTATACATTGTTTTCAAAGTGTCCAGCTTTGCTTCCTTCTAGGTTTTCTCTGCTTTTTATTTTTTCTCCTTCCTGTTCTCCCCCCAACAAAAGAAGGCCACAACTAATCGCAAATTTAAACATAGATATATACACACACTTAGATAGATGTGTGTGTGTGTGTGTGTGTGTATACACACACACACACACACACACATGCACTTCTATATTCTTATATATTCATTCTTATGCCTAAGACGGTACTATGCTTATTTCCACTTGTCATTTGTTTCTCTGAAGGGGTAGATAGCATCTTCTTTCATAAGACCATGTCTTACTGTGTTTTTCTTTTAAATTAACAAGGTCAGAGTTTTCCTTCACCACAATGATATTCCAACTCAATGACATTCTATTTTTCTAGTTTTATCTAGTTTTTATCTAGTTTTATCTAGTTCTATTTATTCTAGTTTTCCCCGTTTTTGCTTTCCTTCCATTCTAGACTGTAGATTTTATTTAAATAAGACAATTTTAAATAAAATTAAATAAAATTATACATTTTATGCTTCAATGCTCTAACCTTATGATATTGATTATTAAGGTCTGATCTTAAGGAATCTGCTTCCTTGACATCTCCCCCCCCCCCCGCCCCCTGTTTCTTTGCAGTTCCTGATCTTTTTCTTAAGTTTGTGTTACTTATGTTTATTTGTGTTTTTTAGTAATTTAATTAAGGTAACATTACACAAATAGATGAAATTGTCATTTTTAAATCAAATTAGTTTTTCCTACTAATGAACAAATTTTTTAGATCTAACTTATTTGTATAAAGTGTTTTATGATTATCTTAGAATTCATATGTCTTTTGGCAGATACACTCAGATATTTTACACATTCTAGTTATTTTAAATAATCTAAAACAGTATTGAATAGTATATGATGTATAATGTAGCTTCCCTGTTTTTCTCTTTTGATTAAATCTATTTCAGTTTTAACTTTGAGATCATGATTCCTTCCCCTGCTTTCTTATGTGATACATTTTACCCCTGACCTTCATTTTATGTTTGCGTGTATCTCATTTTTAGCATTTCCCGAAAGCAACATTGTTGAATTCAAACTTTTAATCTGCTATCAATTACCATTTCATGAGAAAATTCATTCCATTTATAGTCTAAGGTATGATTACTTGTATATTTTCCTCTTTCCCATTTTCCTGTCTTTTTTCACTATATTCCTATCCCTCATCAGCTTTAAATTTTTTTTTTATTTGATTAAAGCAGTGGGGTTAAATGATTACTCAAGGTGATACAGCTAGGGCAGTCATTAAGTATCTGAGGCTGCACTTCAGCTCGGGTCCTTCCTGACTCCAGGACTGGTGCTCTGTCATAGCCACTGTGCCACCTAGCTGCCCATACTCATCATCTTCTTTACGCTTACCCTTTACCTTGCCCTCTTAAGAGTCCTTCCCTTTCTTTCTCCTTACCTTATCTATCCTCTTGCCCCTTCTTTCTGGATTTAGAAAGTTTTACATCTGTGTGTGTGTGTGTGTGTGTGTGTGTGTGTATGTGTATGCCCCCACTCCCAACCCATTCTACATTCCCTCCGAGGCAATGCTCTTGAGTTTTTATGTGGAAGAATTTGGAGAGTTGAAAGTTTTATTTATTGATTGATTTTTGAAATGTAACTAAATTTGTAAAAAGTGAAATCAAAGCTATATTGTGTATATTGCTACTGTATAGTGATGTTCATTACGTAATAATATAATAATAGCTTTCATTTCTTTGACCCTCTATAATAAAGACTGAGGCTGTGATTTCAGTGGAATAGGAAAGCTCTCCAGCAATTCAGGTGTGCATCTTATCTGTGGTTATAATCTTAGCTTTCTGAGAGTTTAAATGATTTTTCTAGTCACATAGCTGGTATAAATGTCAGAGGTAAGATAACCCCAGGTCTTCCTGGCTGCGAAGCTAACTCTGTATTCGTTATCCTATGTTGCCTCTTATGGCACTCTTAAGGCTAGCCATACTCTTTTCTTTACTATATTGTAATCATCAATTTCTCCTTACAAATGAGAAAATACACAACTGTATATAGTCATATATTCAGGGAACTACAGTCATTGTTCTTGTTACATATTGTATTTTTGTGCTTGTTACTATTTTATAAATTTAAAAACTAGTTTATAATTTTGATTGGGAGAGAGAGCACAAGATAAAGGAAAAAAGGATATCTTTTTGGTGATGAAATTTCCTTGGAAGAATTCAAGTAGATGTGTTATAAAACTGAAATAGGATTTTTTAGAATGAAGATGTATAAATCTGGAGAATTCTAAATAATGTAGTATACAGTCTGTGGAGTTTCTCTTAAAAAAAAGCTTCTATATTTCTCTTGGGCAACAAAAAATAATTAGATTCCTTAAATCTCCAGAGTGCTAAGCATTCTTAGGTATTTTTTTAGGTTAACTGTCAGCTGTATCCATAAATAATTACATGGTCAATGTATAAATATACTACCACTTGCTCTTTATTTCACATGAGTCTAAAGTGCCATAATCCACTGGAAGAATCAGAGAATCCTGGCACATAAATTCAAGAATACTCAAGAATGTGACTTGTTGCATCAGAAGTGCCATATTTATTCTTAATATTTATTTTGTACTGGATTTGGACTTCAACCTATTTGTCCCTCAGTTTCTTCATCTGTAAAATGAAGGGCCAGACTTAATAAATTTTCTAGGTCTGTGACACTAGTAAGGACTTTGTCTTGCTGTGCCCCGTGATGATTGAAAGTAACATGTTCCAATCAAAGTTGTCATAAAGAAGCATAACTGACATCTTCTTAAAATACAGCATGCTGCAGGGCAAAGGTGTTAGATAGCTGGCTCAAGTCTTCCCAGTGCTGCCCAATCAGATTTAAATATTAATTGTGAAATACTTAAGAAAATAAAAATACAATAAAACATAGATATAATATTTCATTTTAAAACTAAAGTCAATATGTGTCCTGTGGGAATCCTTACATACAAACTAATGGCAATGATTCTAGTTGAATTTGAGGTGACTGCTTTAGGACTTGGGAAAGGAAGGAATAAGGGCACTTAATAAGTACATTGATTTAAAAAGTAATACTTTGGATGCCAACATTTTTCTGCCATTGCAATACAGACTCATTTTCAATAGGGATTATTTCATTCTTTTAACTCGTAATCCTAGTTATTAATAAATATTTGTGCTTAATAAAATCTAATAGTAGTTAACATTTACACGGCATTTATTATGTGCCAGACACAGTGCCAGCCAAGTGCTTTATCAATTATCTCATTTGATCCTCACTACCCTTGTGAGGTAGATGCCATTATTATTCCCTTTTTCTATAAGAGGTGACTGAGCCAGATAGCACTAAGTGACTTACCCAGGGTCTGAGGTCAGATTTGAACTCGCTTTCTTGTTTTTGTTTTATTTTGCAAGTCAATGGGGTTAAGTGATTTGCCCAAGTTCATACACTAGGTGATTATATTAAATGTCTGGGGTCCAATTTGAACTTGGGTCCTCTTGACTCCAGGACCAGTGCTGTATACACTTTACCACCTAGCTGCCCTGAATTCAAGTTTTCTTGATTATTCCTGGCAGTCTATCCCCTAAGCCTCCTAGCTAACTGCCTGTATACTTCTTCCTAGATTGTACAGATACATTATCCTGACTCTTAAGATTTAGGTAAATTTCATTAAAATTGCAATTAACCTTGTATTTTCCTTTATCATCTTTGGCAAGAAATTTGAATATACTTGCCTCAAAATGTGGTTCTCATTATTCAATACCCAAAAATATTATGGTCTCTTTAAAATCAGATATAATCTTGCTGAGGAGACATGGAATCTGAGACAGAAAGAATCTGATTGAATTGTTAAAGGGAAAGTTTCGGCTTGTCATAGTAATCTGCAAGTGCTAGATATAAAACTGTGAGTTGATAGTGGTTCTGTTACTGCAGCTACTATTGGGGAAAACCTAACATTTATTTGGGACTGAGAGGAAAGAAAGCTGACAAAGTCCAGATTCTCCTTTTTTGTTAATACCTAGAGTACTTGCAGGGATTTTTGACTCTCCAGACTATTTCTTGTTTGACTGTTAGCTCTCTAAAGAAGTCTGTGTCTAGCTGGAAGGAACATAGAGTGTAGTAAGGCAATTAGAGGTTCTTAATAGTAGATGGACTAATTAATGATGGGCAGTCCCTTTCAATCTTGGATACGAGAGCTGCTTATTAAACACCAGTGTCTGGGAATTAATCTTTATTTATCTGAAATAAAGATAAATATGGAAAATAAGCATAGAAACTTTAACTAGAGCATAATAAGCTTCACTTAGTGTCTGTCCCTCAACATATTAGCATTTAGTTTTAGAGTATTCTTTGTCCATTTGGGAAAGGTCATTCATACATTTAGAGTTGGAATAACCTTGGAGGTTTTTGAGAGTGAGCCTTTGACTTAATAAAGGAAGAAGTTAATATTTAGATTAAGTAACTTCCCCAAGATCACCCAACTATCTGAAGCAGAATTTGAACCCTCAAATTTCTAACTCCATGTTTAACACTCTAGTGTATATACTATATTGATTTAAATGTGATCTAGACAGAGATTGAATTGAGAGCTTGAGTTTCCAGAAAAAAGACAGGAGCAACAATTTGGGAGGTATTAATGAACACTGAGAAAGCTTAAGATCTTTGAAGTCAAGGGAGAAAAGGATATCCTGAAGACTCTACAGTATCTGGGAAGTTGAGGGTTAAATAAAGGTTAATGGATTTTGCGAATAGGAAGCCAATCAGGATCTTGGTAAAATTTCAGTAAATTGGTGAATAAGAAAATGTAAAATATAGACAACAGAATGAGATAGAGACTTAAGAGAAGACTGGAGATAGAGCGTGGGGTGAGAAATGGAAAAATTTGAACATATTTTAGGTCCTTAGAAAATTGGAGCTTGAAATATTATGAGGGAATGAGGCCAGTGTAAGAGAATGGATAGAGATCTTACTTTGTAAGTAGGAAAAACCTGATTCATGTCCCATTTCTGACAATATCCTGGCTAGATAACACAAGGCAAGACATTTAACTTCCCAGTTCAGGGAAACACTTAATACTTTAAAGTTGTAGAGAAGGTTCAAGCATTAAGGGAGGCAATTTTTCCATGCAAACATTCTTGGTGCTAATGAAATCATGGGGGCAAGGATCCAAAAGAAACAGGAAGTGATGGCATCCAGGGTTGCAGGTAAAAGGATTGACCTTAGCATGGAGCAGGAGATATGAAGGGGAAAATATAGGTGATGTTGAATTTTGAGAAAATAAGACTTCTTTCATGGGATATACTCTCAGCAAAGTAGGTGACTAGGTCATCTACTGCAATTCAGTCTGCGACCAGACATTTGAAGTGTTCCTGTGATAGGAACTGCAAACAATTTTTACAACAATGATCTCATTTGAAAGGTAGTACTATTATCATCCTTAATTTAAAGATGAATAAATAGAGGCAAACAGAGGTTGAATTACTTCCCCCAGTGTCACTCAGTTATTGTCTGCAGGTGGATTTGAACTTGGGTATTCTGGTCTCTAGGCCTTATGCTATATTTACTGCATCATCTAGTTGCCACTACAGATATGATGGATGTTTCTGTTGAAAGAAGAGAGTATGAATTTTAGGCATGGAATCAAATATTGAAAAATGGGTGGAAGATGGAGAATTTCGTGTGAGAGACAAAGGGAAAGCCATTTTTGCTGTTTTTGTAGAAAATGGGAGAGGAATAATGTGTAACAGGATTTAAAAGATAATTGAGAATGTCGTCTATTAGAGAGATAATAGTGTTGTCCTTGTCACTGACAAGGGCCACATCTTTCTCAGAGACTAGGTTAAGGAAAAGTCATGTGACTTTAATATGAAGAGTCATCATTGAATGGATGATGTCAGTTCCCCCTCCCCATTAAAATAAGAGTCAGGGTACTCAGATAAGAGGGGTGGGAGTAGGAAAATGAGGGAGGCTTGAGAAGGTTTGGAGTAGATTCATTGAGGAATAAAATAGGGAACCAATAAGGGAGGAATAAAAAGAATTGCCTTGATGCAGTGAAAGCTTATGAATAGGAGCTAAGGAGATGAATTGTGGGAGCAATCTGGATTTTACCTTTGGCAAGGGAGGAACATTGTTAAAATAAGGGGGGTAAGAGAGTGGAAAGGAGAGGACAAGATAGAACCAAATTGGCTAACCCTGGGGAGATTGTGGAAAGTGAAGTCAGAGCTGTAGGACTGGCCTAAGACAGTACAAAGAAGGGTTAGAAGGGGCATGGGCAATTTAGGAAGGGAAGGGTATATTTAGTTTGCAATTTGAAAATGCCTAAGTCCTTGCGGAACTTTCTAAAAACGTTACTTAAGTAGGTGTCTCCATTTATTTAAAATGTTTGTGTATCTGTATATTAGGGAGAGTGAGAACTAGACACTTTCTGAAAAGAGGTTCAGAAGAGGTCCATTTTACACAAACACACGCGCCAATAGGATATCATAGGATGCTCATTTTTAAAAGGGAACAGATTAAGGTAGCTGTTTTTGCAATCTAATATTTCTGGCCAGATTGGCTTGTGGGAATTATACGTATAGTATGAAAAAGGGACATTGGAGATCATCTAATTGAAAGATCTATATGTTAGGAATCTAAGACCCAGGGAGAAGAGACCTGTTCTGCTCCAAATTTCATACTTAGTAGCAGAACCAAGATTTGAACCCATGTCTTTTGATCTGATGCAAAAGCTGCATTCATTTTCTATTCTGGTTTTTAAAAATACACTTTTCTCTCATGATATTTCTGATGGACATTGAACAAATAATGATCCATAGAATTGAGTTGATGAATAAAAGTTGACATGGGAGGCAATAGCTAATGTCAAAATTAAATGGTATAATGATTGGAATTTTTATTTTTAGTTCCCCTAAAAATCCCCCAAGTTAGATTTAGGATTGGATATATCAGAAGACATGTTAGCATTTATTCTGTTTCCTTATTACAGTCATTCAACTTTATCCAGACAATGATGTTAAAAGGAAAAGGGGTAAGGGACTATTAACTATCTGGGATTTGTTTTTGAATTTTATGGCACTTTTAAGTTCATATTTTGGTTATTTTTAGATCCTCCTTTTATGTAAACAAGTTTGATTAAAATATCTTTTTCTCAATTAGTCGTTGGGGTTGCCTTGGATTCCTTTTGGTTGAACTGAATAAATTATTGTTATTATTATTATTATTTTTTGGTTTTTGATCGGTTCCAAATTACTCAACCCCTATCATCTATAATATGGGACCAAATAGAGGTATTTATGTTCTTTCTTTTTTTTTTAATTTTAGACTTGTTTCACTAATAACAATAGAATATGGTTAGCTATTTTAGCTAGAGAAATGTAGACCAATGGTATCACTATTATAAATGTTCAAAGACAATTACTTTAGCTTTCTTTGGTGGATATAGATGACAGTTCACAAATTGAAAGATTCTAGATTTGGAGTTGGGGATGAGGAGTGGTAGGGAGGATGGAATGACTTATACTCAGAGTTGTTCAGTTTAATGCATCCCCAACATTTGGGGCAACATTCTGTTGATTATTATGATGAGTCAGCACAGTGTATTTTCACATTTTACAATAATTCTCAGAAGCATTGAAATATACATCTTGCACACTTGTTTTTAAAATAATTATTTTGAAGGGATATACAATTATACAAGTGGTTTTGTTCAGTGTTCGCCCAGTAAGGGAAAACACTGAAGTGTTGCTTGAATTCAGCAATAAATCAATACTGCCCCCAACTCGGCAAAACATTAGCTATAGGAAATAATTTTTTTTCAGTATGGCAAATCATAAATCTTTGGATCATAGAAGTAAAGCAATTGAATTTTAAATTGAGGAATTGGAAAACCACAAAGCAAGATTATGTAGCTATGGCCTGCCTCTGAGCAATGTTTGGTTTTCAGAAGAATGATCTCAGCTTTCATTAGGTTTTCATCTTAATTGAAAAAATTGATTTTTTTTTGAAGGGGAGAGTAGGTGAGAGAGTTCTTTTATGTCATGGTCTCAAAAGTCAGAAGCTGTGGTTCAGATCCATCTTTAAATGGATAATAAATATGGGGGGCGGCCAAGGGAGAAGGCTTTTAAAAAGAAGCAGTAGTTTATTGGCAGGAAGAGCTCGATCTGTAATAGGTTTTCATATTTGTAAGGGATCCTTGATAAGAAACAGAAAGCTTGAGATGGAGCAAGACTTTAGTCTTGTTCTCCCCCCATATTGACCACAAATAACATTGTTCCCTTTGTATGATAGCAATTATACTTTTGTACTCATACTAGGAAGGTTTAGATGAAATGTCTTTTGTTTTCAACCCTAAAAGCATTTTATTATTTTTGAATGCTTTAAAGCAAGCAAACTTGAGTCAATTAGAAAGAGGAACGCTTTTCAGCTTGTTCCCCTTCCCTGCCCCCCCCCAACACCATGGGAGGCATCATGTCTTAGGAAAAAAAGAAAAGAGAAAATGATTTGGAACCTTGATGACGATGATTGTGTGTGTGTGTGTGTGTGTATATATATGTGTATGTATATATGTACGTAAATACCTTATTTTCCTGGGATTTTTTTTGGTTATGTAATGAAAAAGCATAGTTAATATTAAAAATGATTGTAGAGCACTTGCGGGAAAATTATGCTATAGAAATGCTGAACCAAAATAGGTTAGTTCAATTGGAGTAGACGCATTAACGTTAAATGCCTTACTTCAATGCGAGTTTTGAAATGAACACAAAAATGAACACAAAAATGAACACAAAATATACTTCTATAACTTTAAAGTTCCTTTAGATTTTAGTCTATTTCAGTTCTGAGAATCTTAAATAAATTCTTCGTCTGAGGATGTTGTTCTGAAATGGTAATCTGAAACATGATCACCTCCCACTGTACTTTTTGTGTCAGATTTTAAACTATAATACCCAGACCAGACCGTGCATTTCTTAGGACAGTGATTTATTTTTCTTCTTATTGACTCATTTAGATGTTCTGACACAGACACCTTCTATATAAGCCCCCCACACTTTTAAAACTGAGTCAGTACACATATTCAGTATGATCTTTGGAAATTAGACTCTTAATTTGGTCTTCATGTTTTGAAGAAAACTGCGGTTTTCTATGAAAGATGTAGAAAGAAGTGATGTTGTCTAGCATCCAGTAGGTCTTGTTAGAGTAAAAGGTCTCAATAAGTTAAGAGATGGATGGGGAGATGGGGAAAAGGGTATCTACTTATGTGTGAGAACTATGAAATTTCAAAGAAGAAAGAATAGTTATGAAAATAGGAATTCTTATTAGAATATTTAAATTTGTGATATTTTATTTAAAAAAAATTTTTTTTGCAAGGCAAATGGGGTTATGGGGCTTGCCAAAGGCCACACAGCTAGGTAATTATTAAGTGTCTGAGGCCGGATTTGAACTCAGGTAGTCCTGACTCCAGGGCTGGTGCTCTGTCCACTGTGCCACCTAGCAGCCCCGTGATAGATATTTTTATATATAATGCAAAGCATGCCTCAGAAATCATTGTCATGAGGAGAGTGGGAACACAAACTTCTTAGATGTATTTCATTTTTATTATCTTTTTTTTTTTTTTTTTTTTAGGTTTTTGTAAAGCAAATGGGGTTAAGTGGCTTTCCCAAGGCCACACAGCTAGGTAATTACTAAGTGTCTGAGACTGGATTTGAACCCAGGTAATCCTGACTCCAAGGCTGGTGCTTTGTCCACTGCGCCACCTAGCCGCCCCTCATTTTTATTATCTTTGTTAGGACATTTTTTCTTATCTTTTGTGGTACTACCAAATTGTCTTGAAATATAATTTCAAAAAAGAAAAGATTAGAGTTTATCCAAGAATTTTTAATCACAATTTTTCAATTGTTAGAGCATAGTAAAATATTCTACATCTGATTGTAGAATAATTTTCTTCTTCTTTGAGAGGCTGTATGATGTGTAGTGGCTAGGAAGGTTGTCCTGGAATCAGGAAGGACCTAGGTTCTTCAAGGCTTTGTGATCTTTAGACAAGTTTCTTAACCTCTTAATGTCCAGACTCTTTAAGATGAAAAAAATGGTAACATAGGTGAAAACATCCTTGCATCAGTATGACTTTCCTCACTGTAACTTCTCTACATCAATTTAAATCATAGAAATTCCATTCTTTTTTGTTAAAAAGAAATTATTTTCCCAAGAATAATTGGAACAATGGAAAAATCTTTCCCCCTCCCCCATCTTATTAAATTTTCCTTGTCTTAAGCTGCTCTTAAAGTGTTCTAGTGACAGCTTGCTTTTTTTCTCTGCAAGAATATTTTGCATTTGTTTAAACAATCTGTCTTGGGAAAAGCTGGTTTTTTAACAGAACCCTTTGAATGGGAAGTTGAAGGTCCAGCACTTCAGGAGTTCGGTATTCCAATTAGGCAGAAGAGGGAGGAAGAATGAAGAATTGGAATGCAACTTTAGCCTTGATTTTGTTTATTCTGCTCACCATTTGGGACTTATTTTAGCACCTTCATCTAAAAATGCTCTTGTGGTATCCACATTATTTGTTTGACCAGCAAATACTGAATATTCTGAGCCATGCAAGGCTCCCAAGAAAACCAAACCTTTTAAAATTTTATGTAACTGGTGGAATGTCAAACATATTCTAATTCCTTGGAATTTCATAGTAAGGTAAAAGTTCCTACTAATTTGATACAAATCAATCAGAAATGAGGTAAAACAAGTTTGAGGATTTGGAAAGACTTTTCTAAGACTTTTTTGGAGGTAAGTGACCCGGAGAGTGGAGGTAAGAGAAACATTTTGGTAATATTGTGACAAAAGAATGGTTTAAACAAATCTGTTTTAATTATTTTGTTGGTTATTCTAGGAGGTCAACCATTCAAAGTCAGTCCAGGTCTAATGGAATAAAGGCCTGAATTAGGATGGTAGTTTTAAAAAGAATGAAGAGAAACTTTGATTGCAAACATCAGAGGGAGAGAATAATTAAAAAAAATAGATGCGTTGAATTATTGTCTATTTCACATCTTACAAAGGATTTTGAGGGGAGGAGAAAAGGACATAATAAAGGAAGCAGTGAAATTTAATTTTTAATGTGCAAATTTTTGTAATAGATTTTTTTGTTTATCTAAATTCCCTTTCTTTCATTATCTTGAGTCAATAGCACATAATTTAAGTTTAGTACCTTTCCTATTTAAAGCATATGGTATGCAGTTTTGTGATTGGTCATTAACATGAGTAACTTTTCTTTGATTTTTGACTGGTACATAGAACTGATGATCCCTTGGCAGAGATGCTTTTTGTTGGGTAGACAAAATTGTCCAGGAGTACTTTTTCCCCCTAAACATTTGAAGAAACTTGTTTCCTGGATGGTGTTGTGTGTGTGTGTGTGTGTGTGTGTGTGTGTGTGTGTGTGTGTGTGTTCGTTTTTGTTTTTAACCAGAGCTTTATATAGGGAAATATTAGTATTCAGTGACTAATATAGGTCATTGTGATCGAGGGGATCAAGTAACTTGCTCAGGATCACTCAGTCAATTTAGGATGTAGTGGAGACAGAAGATTCAAATAAAGATAAGGAATATTCTTAGATTCAAGGAAAATCATATTCAGAATTACAGGATGGTGGAAGATAAGCCTAAGTAGAGATTTTTTTTGAGGAAAAAAAGATTTAGGATCATTTTGTCCTAGGATTTATTTAATAGTTTAGCATGTGGCAATCCAAAAGCTGTTGTGACCGTTTCTTTATCAAAGTGTTCAAGGGGAGAGGTTCTCTGTACCCCATCTGGCATAAGGTAGTATTCAGTTTTGGAAGACACATTGATAAGATGAATTATGCCTCAAGGAAGACAGAAAGAAGTGGGAAGGGTAATAGATTAAGTAAAATTAGAGATATTTAGCTCCATGAGAGAAGTAATGAAGACACGTGGAATAGGGGTTCAAAGTATGATGTCTGCTTCTAAGTATTGGAAGGGCTGTTATTCATTCATTCATTTATTTATTTTAGGATTTTGCAAGGCAAATGGGGTTAAGTGGTTTGCCCAAGGCCACACAGCTAGGTAATAGTAGAATTTGAACACAGGTACTCCTGACTCCAGGGCCGGTGCTTTATCCACTGTGCCACCTAGCTGCCCCCCCCCCCTTTTTTTTTTTTTTACTTTTAAAAGATTTTATTTATTTTGAATTTTACAATTTCCCCCCTAATCTTGCTCCCCTTCCACTCCCACAGAAGGCAATTTGCCAGTCTTTACATTGTTTCCATGGTATACATTGATCCAAATTGAATGTGATGAGAGAGAAATCATATCCTTAAAGAAGAAAAGTAAAGTATAAGAGATAGCAAGATTACATAATAATATAGCAGTTTTTCTCCCTAAATTAAAGATAATAGTAATAGTCCTTGGTCTTCAAACTCCACATTTCTTTCTCTGGATACAGATGATATTTTCCATCACAGATAGGGCTGTTATTTTTAATAGGTATTAGATAGTATTTTGTACTTCTTATGGTAGAATTAAGCTCAGTGAGGGAGAGAGACAAATTTTGACTTAATATAGGGAAGAACTTTTTCAGTGTGAGCTGAAAAATTACATGGGTGTCTTGAGGTGGTGAAATTTGTCACTATAAAGTTTCAGATTTTTTTACTTAATGACATTCTGTTAGGGATTTTTGTTGAGGGAATTCCTATATTTTAATTGACCTATAAAATATAACACTAAAATTTTTGAAAATGTATTGTTTAACCTTGTTTAATGAGAAGATAGATTATCCATGCATAAATAAGGAGGAAATCCTCCCTCTGGTTCAACTCTTTACTTGGCAGTGATCTTATAAACAAACACCAAAATGGTGTATTATGTAGCAAGTAACCTTTTAAAAAAGGTATGTGTAAAAGAATAGTTAAATGCTAAACTTAAATAGCACAAGTGTCATATTTAAGCTGTGTATATTTTAAATAATAATTGATAGTTTAGCCAAATATTGTTTAAGTATATTTCCTATGTTTTTTTATTCTGAGAATCCAGTTACTTAAGAAAAGTTTGTATTACTTACCAGATTTTGCCTTTTCTTCTACTTATCCAATTTTTCTCAACTGACTCCTCTGTTTCATGAATATCATCTTGGTTTGAACTCTTGCCAACTTCTGTTCAGATAACCCCCTTTACATGAAGCAGATGGAGAATCCTGATGATGTTTCATATCCATCACCTGTCCTAATATCTTTACAGAGGTATCACTTGTTACCACTCATTCCCTTTCTGACCCTAAATGACAGAGCCTCTTTCCTTTCTGTCTTTGGATCCCAAGTACCACTTAAGGTACTTGATTAGTTATTACTATCTAGGCAATGTCCAGTGGTTCCCTTTTCCCCTATGTGGCATCCTGATATCAACTTCTCTGTAAACCTAATTATGCATTACTATTTCTTGGTCTCTACATTTCATCTTTTTGTTTCTAATGCATAGACCTCCATCTTCTGTCTTCATAACTTTGCTGGTCAACAATTTTCTCTTTCCTGTCCCACATGCTGAAAATCTCTGCCTCATAGAATCCTCTATTCAAGACTCTGTTCCCATATTGTTTTTTACATAATATATTTTCTGATTTCTTCTTATTCCCCACTGTTAATATCCTTTCTCCCAATACCTTTCTTGGTTTATTCTATTTATATTTAAATAGATTGACATTCCTTTGACAGAATGTGTTCCTCAAGAATATCTTAGGAATGTATGTTCCTCAAGAATATCTTAATTGCTTAGTGCAGTGCCTGGCAAATAGCAGACAATGATTGTTGACTATTGGAATACATAGTATCTTTCACTACTGTGAAATTTTAGTCCTGACAGCATTTAGGTCTTTAAGAGATTGTCCATATTTGTGTTTCTGGACTTCTTTTTGACAAGAGGCTTGTGTTGTAGGGAAAAATGTCCTCAGTTCCAGAAGGGAGGTAAAAGTTTTCATGTGTTATATGAATTTCAATCTCAAAATGCTTTTTATTTTTCCTTTTATAATTTTTTTTGGCTCTTGTACCTTGTCTACCTTGTCTATAGCCATTACAAGTATTATTTTAATGGAAGTGATTGCAGTATAAAGAACTTTAGCTCTTGAATTCCAACCTTTGTTTTAACTACACCACTTAGTACCTTTGTGATTTTGGGATGTTATTTTTTTAAGGTTTTTTTCAAGGCAAATGGGGTTAAGCGGCTTGCCCAAGGCCACATAGCTAGGTAATTATTAAGTGTCTGAGACCGGATTTGAACCCAGGTACTTCTGACTCCAAGGCCGGTGCTTTATCCACTATGCCACCTAGCTGCCCCATAAGTTGCCTTTCTTTTTTGGAATCTTAGTTACCTCATTTACTGAGGAGGTAGGTACTAAATGACCAGATTGGATTTGATAACCTTTAAATTTCCTTCTAGCTCTTAATTTTGTGATTCTATGACCTCTTCTCATTGCTGCTAGTTTTTTTCCTCCAATTCATCCTGTATATGTTCCTTCTGAGATTAATCTTTTAGAACATTGCTTCCAAATATTGCCTTCCTTGCTAAAAGGAAGCTTCCTCTTTGCCAACTGTTTGAAATTCAGATTCATTAACATGGCAATTAAGCCCTGCAATCTGACCTCAAATCATCTTTCCACTTTTATCTTTCACTCACTATTCATTCTCCTTTGTGGGGGCACTAGGTGGCACTGTGGATAGAATGCCAGGCCTGAAATCAGTCTCAGATACTAGCTTTGTGATGCTGGCCAAGCCTCTTAATCATGTTTGCCTCAGTTTTCTCATTTGTAAAACGAGCTAGAGAAGGAAATGATAAACCATTCTAGTATCTCGGCCAAGATAACTCCAAATGGGGTCACAAAGTATTGGTCAGAGAATTTCATAATATATTTGAACTGTAAGAGCTCTCAGTTCTTGCTGGACCTTTTAAAATTTGAGGACCCCAAAGTATTTTCTCATGTGGTTTATATATCTATTGATATTTACTGCCTAAGAAGTTAAAACTGATATTTTTCAAATGGATAACATTTTAATGAAAATAACTTACAATACAAAAAATGACATTTTGCATATTTTTATTAATTTCTTTACTGTCTGGCTTAGAAGACAGCTTGATTCTCATATCCCCTTCTGCATTCAATCTGTTGCAATATGTTGTTTTGGTTGAAATATAGGAAGAAAATTTGGCCTCACAGCTATATAGTTGGAAAAGGGAAGAATATTTTAATAACAAATAAGTTTTGATATTA
This sequence comes from Macrotis lagotis, assembly GCF_037893015.1. Lineage (NCBI taxonomy): Eukaryota > Metazoa > Chordata > Mammalia > Peramelemorphia > Peramelidae > Macrotis > Macrotis lagotis. The sequence goes on from NC_133666.1 coordinate 115,467,128, forward strand.
TTATGAAAATAGTTTTGCCCTCAAATCCTCTGAAAGGACTTTGGGGTCTCTCAAGGGGTGGATTATAGAGCACACTTTTGAGCATTGCTTTGTGTAATCTTTAGCTTTATGTAGCCTTAAGCTCCAGGCAAACTGAGTGATGACCTATTTATATAACACACATTCTATGCTAGTTTTTGTACATATTGTTCTCATTACCTGGAATTTTTATCTCTTAATATTGCCTTTAAAAATTCTATATGTCCCTTCAAAATCCAAATTTATATACCATCTTCTTCATTGAAGGCATCATAGAAGCAGCTCAGATGGCCCAGTGGATATGCTTGAATTGGAGTCAAGAAGACCTTAGTTCGAATTCTGTTTCTTAGATGTATGACCATAGGAAAATCACTTTCTCAACTTCAGTTACCTCATTTATTAAATATGGGAATTGATGACCTCTAAGGTCTTTTACCATTTTCATTTATGGTCCTGTGATCCTGGTTTGCCTTGCCTTAGACTACATTCAGAATATTGGATGCCTTAAGAATAGTGATAATTTGAAGGAGACCAATCAGGATGAATATTGAGAGAAAATGAGCTTAAATTGAGTGAGGAAAATAGGAATCTTTTAAGTTTGTAGAATAGAAAACTTTTAAGAAGTGAGAGAATAAGAATTTTCCACATTTGAAAAACTGTCAAGTAGAAAAATTCAATTTTTTTTACTCTTTCCAGAGTACAAAACTTTGGAAGAAATTAAATTTCTTTTGGTTGGCCCAGAGTACATAATTAGGTACAGTAGGTGGAAGGTTAGTAGAAAGGAAGAATTCAGTATTTGTAAAAAACCAAAGTGAGGTAGAAACTTTCTAAACAGTAAAACTATACAAAAGTGAAATGAATTTTCCTTTGAATGAATCCTCTTTATGAATTCATTGGGTAACTTAAACCTGGGGGTAATAAGTTCTTTGTCCTGAATGTCTTGAAATTAGGCTTAAAATGAATACTTCTTGTGTGATGTAGAAGGAAAGTCTACTTATATCTATGTTAGACTAGATCAGTGGAGTTGGTTTCAAATTGGGACAAAGGTATGGGAGGGGGGTGGATAAACCAAACATAAGGATCCCTGTGGACTGCAAATTAACTTAGATTTAAAATGTAATATTATCCATAGTTAATTTTTTTTTTGCTAGGCAGTGGGGTTAAGTAGCATGCCCAAGGCCACACAGCTAGGTAATCATTAAGTGTTTGAGGTCGGGTTTGAACTCAGGTACTCCTGACTCCTGGGCTGGTGCTCTATCCACTGCGTCACCCCAATTACATTTTTATCTGTATGACATCTGTACTAGGTGATCAACAAACCTTGGTTTTTTTTTTTAAATAAAGACCATATGCTTTTGAGACCACTATGTAAATTCCCTTATTATGATTTATTTATGAAAAACAACATTATTAAATTTTTACCTTAATAAATCTTCATCTTTCTTGCTGGGAAGATTTCCTCTATCTTTGCTTAAAGTTCTTATAGCTTCAGGGTGACTTTCAAAGTGTTGGAGTTGCTAGTCATAAAGGACAGATCAACATTAGTAGGTACTTGAAAGAATAGTCTTTCTATTTTTAAAGATATTTTTATTGAACAGCATATTTTTTTAAAAGGGAAGAAAGGCTATTATTCTCCCTCATAAAACTCCTGTTATTGCTCTTCTGATTTGCTAGTAATCATCTTTAAGTTGTCAAGGTTTAGTAGCAAGGGGAGCAGATTTATTTCTTAATCATTCATGTTTTTAAACTGGAGTACAAAAAGTGAGCAGGCAGAAAAAACTTTTTTCCTGGAATATTCTAATCTGCCTAATTTCCTTCTTTATAGATTAACATTACTCAGTGCTTGTGCTGCCATGATCAAGTTTTTATTCTTAGGATTGAGATTTAATTTTCTTGACTTAAAACCGCACTTTTCTTTCCAAATAGGTTTCTATTTCAAAAGTGACTATCAGATTTTCACAATGGGAGCATGCTAACATTACTAGAAAGCTATTTGTTCAGCAACAGATTCAGGCAAAGAAATATTTTTGGTGGCCTTGAGATATTTTTCAAATAAAATTCTTAAATTCCTCAAGCTTTTGAAGTACTACTTCTGCCTTTAATATAGGATAACAAGGATTGTTATTAGTATCTGCTCCTTTATTTTAAACATAAATGCTTTTTATACATATATATCCATATAAACTCATGTGAAAATTATATTTAATAACTGATTTATTTTCTAATCTTGTGATTTATACACTTAAAAACGTTATTTTGAGAAATGGTCCAAAGATTTTACCAGACTTTCAAAGGGGTTCTTAGCAAAGGTTCATAACTCTTAGAATACAGTATCAGTTATTAGCCAAATTTTTTCATCAGGAGAGACTAATCATTTGAAATTCCCACTGATTACAGGTAATATATAGGGGCCTTGTACTATAAAAAAATCTTAAGTCTAATGAGAGACAAAGGAATATGAAATATTAGTTTAAGCAAAAATACAAAAATTTGAATGAGCCCCTAGATAGACCTATGTTTTATATCAAAATCTACATTAGCAAGAAATCTAAATTGGATCCACCTCTGCAATGAACTGATCCCCCCCATATATTCATGTTTTGATCCAAACTTGGAAGCATAATACTAAACTACTAAATTCCATAATATATACCACTATTGTATCCCTCTAAAATAAGTCTTCTTTACCTTTTCTTGAGTATCATAAACTCTTTTTTTCAGAATGTTTTTAAATACCCAAAATAAACTGCATTAGGATTCCAAAGAAATCTAATTACATTGTGAAATAGTTATAAAAAAAGATTTTAAAGGAATTTATGGAATTCAGATAACTTCTGATAAAGAATTTAGTGTTCTGCTGGACATTTAGATACCAAAGAAGTTCTTGTTAGTTGATTTATTCCTTTTTTTTTTTTTTTTTTTTTTTTTTTTAGGAGGAGGGTTTGCATGGCAATGGGGTTGAGTGATTTGCTCATGGTCATACAGCAAGGTAATTGTTAAGTGTCTGAGCAGGATTTGAACTCCATTCCTCCTGACTTCAGGGCTTGTGCTCTATCCGTTGCCCCATCTAGCTACAGCTATTCTCTCATTTTTTTCTCTTAGGTTCCTATATTTCCTTACTTATCAATGTGGTATTGTAGAAAAGAGCATTGGATGCAAAGTCCAAAGGGTTTGGTTTCAAATTCAGGCTTTATTGTTTAATTGTGGAATAGTCCTTTGTTTCAGATTGACTTCAAAACAAATTACCTAATTTAGAAGTATTTTGATGTGATAAAATTGAAAAGAAGACTAAACCAGGAATGAAGAGATTTCTAAAGGCCTCTAAATATCTGGGTAATTTTGCTTATTTTTCTTCTTAATGTTTTTGGACATGAGATTCTCCATCTGTAAAAAATGAGAGGGTTTTACTTAGATAATCATATATTTAAAGTAGAAGAATCTATAGAGACCATCCAGAAAAATCTTCTCATTTTGTATATGTGAGAAAACAGACTCAGAGGTCAGATATAAGGGTGTTTCAGGTCACGTAGAGAATACATAGTGGTCAGGATTTGAGCTATTCTTGTTCCAGCATTCTTTCTACTATGCTATTCTGCCTCAATCCTTCATTTAACTCAATATCTATTATATGCCTAACTTTGAGAAAGGAACCCCAATAAAAGTATCCCTACTTCCCTCTTAACTAGGCCGCCTACATGAGGCTACATTATTTCCCTCCCAATGGCTAGTACCAACTTCCCCCAGTTACCTTATATCCATTTTGCATAACCTTATGTGTCTCTGTTTTGTCTGTCTTAGGAGGATGTAGGTTCATGCAGGCAGGTACTTTTTTATATGTTGGGGAGCTGTTTGTCTTTTCAGCTTACTGATATATTTTAAGTCCTTAAATAGATATTTATTCTTTGTTAATGTTGCTACCATTGTTTTTAAAAGGCATTTTATTTTATTTTTTCTAATTACATGCCAAGAAAGTTTTCAGCATTCATCCTTTTGGAAGCTTTGGAGTTAAGCATTTTTCTAACTCCTTAGTTACCTTCCTTCTCCCCATGGCAGCAAACAATCTGACATAGATTGTACATCAATCATGTTTAACATATTTCCATGTTAGTCACGTTATGAAAGCAGAATTAGAACTAAGGATGATAAAGAAGTCACATAAAACAAGTTTTAAAAGATAAACATGGTGTGTTTTACTCTGCCTTCAGATAATGTTTTTTCTTTGGATGCGATTGCTATTTTCCATAACCGACTCTCAGGATTATCCTCACACTCAACTATTGAGAGGAAATTGTGTCCATCATAGTAGATCATCTCATTGTTTTTATTAATGTGTACAATGTTCTCCTGGTTCTATTCACTTTAGCATCAGTTCTTGCAAGTCTTACCTGTAGTGTTTGCCTGCATTCCAAGAAAAGCCACCAAGGACTGGGCCACACCTTGTCTGTTCTCAGGTGCCATGGAGGAGTAGGCAGCCCCAAGAGATGCCACGCTGAGGAAAGAACAAATGACATTGGGACAAGTTCCTAGACTTTTCTGAAATTCAGCTATTCACAATTTCTTACAGAATTGTAGTGATCCATCACATTCATACACTACAACTTGTTCAGATATTCCTCAATTGGTAGGGCAGTGCCTACAATTTCTAATTTATTGCCACTATAAAAAGAACTGCTATTAATATTTTTGTACATGAGGGAATTTTCCCATTTTTTTATGATCTCTTGTATTTAGACCTAGCAGTGTTATTGCTGGATCAAAGGATATGTGCATTCTATTGCCTTTTGAGTATAGTATATTAGAGTCCTAATTTCTCACATCTTCTCCAACATTGATCATTTCCCTTTTTTGTCATCTTAACCAATCTAATAGATGAGGGTAGTGCCTCCAGAGTTGTTTCAATTTGCATTTCTCTAATAATGATTTGGAATATTTTTTCATATGACTGTAGGTAAGATTTTATTTCTTCATCTGAAAGCTCTGTTCATAACCTTTGACCATTTATCTTTTGGGGAATGGCATTCTTACAAATTTGTCTCAGTTCTCTATATAGTTTAGAAATTGTCCTTTATCAGAAATACTGACTGGAAATTGTTTTCCAGCTTTTTGCATTCCTTCTAATCTTGGTTGCATTGGTTTTATTTGTGCAAATTTTTTTTTAATGTAGTTGAAATTATCTGTTTTAACCTTCTCTTTTTCTTGTTTGGCCATAAACTCCTCACCTCTCCATAGTCTGACAGACTATTCCTTGTTTTCCTGATTGCCTTATGGTGTCACCCATTATGTCAGAGTCCTGATGGATAAGTTTGTAAACTTGTATCTACCTTTTGACTCTGGGCCTTTTTCCCTATCCATAAAATCTATTGCTAAATCTTATTTCTCTTTTCTTTCTTTTCTCCTCTAGGCTCAATCAAAATAACCTATTAATTGCTTTCCTTGTTTTATATATTCTCTTCCCTGTCCCCAACTAATTTTTCACACTCAAGTAATCTTTGTAATGTACTGCTGCAATGATATTGGCTATACTCCATAACCTTCAGTACCTCTTTATTGCCTGCTTTAATCTCCTGACTCGCATTCCAAGGCCCTCTTTGTCTGGCTTCAGTCTGCTTAGTGATTGAATTGCTTGCCATTTTCTGTCTTGTTCTATGTAGTTTCCATGACCTAAGGGCCATGGGAACATCTGTAATGTCCTAGGCAGACAGCATTAGGTAGCACCCAGTTACCTCCCTTCCATGAGGGTGTGTGCATGGTGGATCCCAGCTAGAACTTATTTTAGGCTAATGACCTTCATCCTTTCCTGCTTCACAACTAAGCAGCTTTTCTATCAGTGCCCTCTTTATTTTTATCTTGTTGGCTGGATCCTGTCTGAGGGAACCTGAGATCTCATCTTTACTCTATTTCAGGCACATTCCCTCTCTGGCTAGGGTGAGGCACACAATCTACTTTATTCTAAGACTTTCTTCTTCAATTTGTATCTCTTGGATTTAGCACAATGCTTGGCAAATAATAAGCACTAAATACAAGTTATTTTATTTCATCCCATATTTTGCTTCACCTTGACAAACTTGAAAAAAGACTTCTGTGTTGTAGGTTCGTTGATGACTTTGCACAAAAAACGAAGTTTCCTGTGTTTACCAGGATCTGCTAGAGTTGTATAGGGTCCATACAAGTTTTGCGGATCATTTAAAGTTGTTCCTGTTTATTCTTTAACTTATATTATAG